>NW_009914815.1:60873-69272 GCF_000696875.1 Nestor notabilis
CCAAAACGACAGGGACAAGAATGAGGTTCTCTTACAGGTGATAAACCTATGCTTAGCCTGTCTGCCATAACAGAGCTACTCTCCCTGGTCAGCAAGTCTCTGAGTGTCCCTGCCTCATCTTTGCCATGGGGCTGATATCCCCCTCTAGGCTTTCCTGGCCCCCCGCTTTTCCCACAGGCTTCTGTTTCCTCTTAAGAGCTCCTGTCTCTTATCACCCGGTTAGAGGGAAACAGGGAGGTAGGTTGAGGAAATTATACCCGTTGATCAGAGTTATTCAAGCCAGGAGGAGCTTGGCTACCAGGAAACCTATTTCTGCCCCACAAATACTATGTGGTAACCAAACCCAAGTGCAACGATGTACATAAACTGGTACTTCATTGACATTAGAATAACATGCAAACTGATGCCCCCAGGTGAAAAATTAATCTCTGGTTTGGACTTTCAATAAAAGACATTCACACCAGTGCAATGCTGATATTCATCTGGATCAGAGTTCAGCACCTATACACATCTGAAATGAAACATTTTAACTGCTGCTTGATCAATAAATAAAGAACTTCTTGAAGCAGAGCAGAATTTTGTCCATAGTAGTGAATGCACTTTAAATTGGGAATAGGTAGGGTGAGACATTCAGGGAGATATGACAAAATAGAAGACTGATAACAGAAATAAGGTATTTGACAATAAGGTATAAAGTTATTATTAGCACTTGATTCGAAAGATTTTTATTAGTCACCTCTGATTATTCCTCATAAATAATGAGACCATCTAATACCCCTGTAATGATGGCCACTACACTTGACTATTGTGATAGTCCCATAGTATTGTGGTAGTAAATGTGCTATGTAAGAGAAAAAGCACTTGAATCTCTTTATAGAACCAGACTTGATTAGGAACTGTACTCCAGATGTGCTTGTTTTAAACTGTGTATAACTTTCAGGGCATGTATTCGTTGTGCTGAGTGCTTGTGGCTTTGGGGTGAAGAATTAGTTCCTGTTCCATTCAGTATTTTATTTTCTGGACAAATGCACCAGCTTGAGAAAAAAGGTATTAAATTTGGCTCAGATATGACTATTTCTATAGAAATGTACTGCATTTGAAAGGTCTTTGATTTAAGTTCTTGACATGCTTTCAAATGATCAAGTGTCACAAAAAGTGGTAACTTTTGATCTCATTAATGAGCTAACTGAATGATAGTTTAAATGTAGCATAGCATTTTCATGATTTAAATTTTTATCAGGCTGTTTTAAATTGAAAGGCTGATTAATTTTAATAGGATTTCTATCATAAATGGTAAAACTGTCCAAATTTTGTAACCAACACATTTTTCACTTGAAGCACTCTAAAATAAAAAGCTACTTAATCAGGTGATCCAAGCCAGCATAGGGCAGATCTACACTATTAGCTGCTGTCTCATTCATAGGTTTCCCTTAAATTCATTTCCAAGTGTTATGGGCAACCAGAGATGTTCAACATAAGATGGCAGGTCTTTGGGTAAATTCAGACCACTTTATTAATCCTACTCACTATAAATTACAGCAAATTTGAACTCCTGTTTGAAAAACTCTGTTACAAAAGCTGTCAGATATTACTAAAATGAAAAGTAAAAACTAAAAAGTG
This sequence comes from Nestor notabilis, assembly GCF_000696875.1. Taxonomy (NCBI): domain Eukaryota; kingdom Metazoa; phylum Chordata; class Aves; order Psittaciformes; family Psittacidae; genus Nestor; species Nestor notabilis. The sequence continues at coordinate 62,494 of NW_009914815.1, forward strand.
AAAAATAAAAAAAATTAAAAAAAAAAGAGAAAATGTCCTCATAGACCGATAGTACTGAATTTGACCAAAAATGTCTTCTGCTAGAGACGTAGAAAGACAACTGCTCATTTGATCCAAATTTCTGGCTTAGCTGACATCTTTGGACAGCTGATTCTAGAGACCTGGAGAATTTGCAGAGTTTTTAGACCTGATTTCTCACTTAAAAGAAAATGGGTTTCTAGCTTCCTGGCTGTGTAAAAGTGTCCTCAGGTAAGTATAATTTTGACCCAAGAAGTCTAAAGGATTGAAGTGAAAATGCAAATCTAGCTGCTGGATTTATTGCACAAATGATTCTTTGAAAGATGATGAAATACTACATATTACATTGTTTTCCACTTGTTTTTAATCACTTATTGTTGATTCTTGCTTCTTTTCTCACTTTTTCTCCCTACCTCCTCTTTCCCTTATTTCAGTGTTTTCTTTTGCCCTGGAAAATAACTGAAAATTCATTCTATTTAGTAATAGTCAATAATCATGTACCTACCTGAAACTCAAGGACATTTTCTAAATAGAAAAGAATGGTTTGTGTGTTATGATGTGTCCTGCACTCAGATCACAATAGAAAATTAATAACAAAACGTGAAAGGAAGGCAATAGATAGCCAATATGCTTTGTTTTGTAAGATTATGAAGTAGATTAGCTTTTTAAAGTTATTTATATTACTGACATCCTGTAGCAATAAATGATAAAATCTAATACACATAATTAACTACCATTTATTATTGTATCCACTGTTTGTAATTCAACAGATAATTTCCTATTCATTACATACTATGGTAGATATTCAGCAAGTATTCAGCAAGCCCTAAATCCGCATACTAGTGTCAGTATGTAAATACAGTTACACCATGAAGATAAGCTAAGTAGATTGGAAACCAGAAAACACTGAGTTTCATCAATTTGTGGTTGAGTTTATGTTACACTCAAGATCAAGCCACATAGATTGTGTGCCTTGTTTCCTCCTCTGTGTGCTGGTAGTAACAAAGCCTGCCTTTCTGAAGTGTTTTGATAGTCTCAGATGAAAGGCTGTAAGTACAAAGTATTATCTGTTATAGCTGTGGATTTGCTAAGTCTTTGCTAGTTAATAATGCAGTGTGAGATGCTGAAAATTGAGAAAATTTGCTTGCAAATAACAAAGGATGTCTGCTTCAGCAGCCTTACCTCTCCTCATCTCCATTTTCATAATTCTAATGGTAGCTATGAATATGCATCTTTATTGTATTAGAGCAAGAGGCAGTTATTTGCCCCTTCTGAAAAAGCAACAGGTTATACTTCAAAGTTAACTGAAGATGTTTGTTTTCTTTTTTCCCTCCCCTTCATATTTTTCTTTTTTAAAATTAGTTTGGGAATTCCATGAGGCTGAACATAAACTCACAAGGTCTGTGGACATCAAGTTCAATGGGGGCTCAATACAAACAAGACAAGAGAGGCCAGAAGTTCTTTCTCATAAACTGGAACTTCACATTGATGTTCCAGCATTTTAGTTATTTAAAACCCAGATTTCTAAAGAAAGGCAAAGCAGAAGATAATCAAAATAGAGAAAAGTAAAGAGAAGACCAAATCACTAAAGCCTACTCTATCTACGGGAATATGTTAGTTGAAAGCTAGTACGATGTCAAAAATAATTTCTAAGCAGTGCTGTGACATGTATAGAATCACAGAAGGGGGTTTGGAGTGGACCTCTGAATGCCATCTGGTCCAACCCCTCTGCTCAAGCAGAGCCACTCTAAGTCAGTTGCCTTGGACCATGTCCAGACTTCTGCGTATGTCTAAGAATGGAGACTCCATGACCTCTCTGGACAAACTGTTCGTGTGCTCAGCCACCCACACAGTAAAAAAGAGTTTCCTGATGTGCAGATAGAATCTCCAGTACATCTCAAAGTCATAGGTTTGTTAAATACAAGCAGTTTCCAACTGAATGTTAACACCTTATTACTGGATTTTCCCTCTCTTAATTTTATGTAAATGTAAAGATCCTCTGTGAAAACAAGTATCTGACTTATTTGCAGCCACTAGCAACTTGAATACCAATTTGATTATGTAATGAGGAAATAGATCACCCATTATTTAACCAGAAATAGTTTCCATATTGCAGCATCTTCATTTAGGTAAAGCTTCCGATGGTGATGAAGCTGTCAGTGTTCACTTACCCCTCAGACTGTACCCAGCGGAAATCCTTTTCCTCGTTTGCAAGAGAAAGGGGACTCCTGCCTACCTATATCTTTTTTCTTGGCTGGGAGAAAAACAATGAAATGTTCTTTAAAAGGATTTTTGCAGTTTCTTAGATGGGTAGGGAGTTAAGCTGGCACATGACCCTCTGCAACCATCTGCCAGAAATGAGGCAGGTGTCCTGGGTGACTCAGGACAGCTGGTCATAACCAGGCAAAAGATGTTTTGGGACATTTCTCCATGAAAACCAAGAAAAACAGCCTTCAAATATTCAGAAGATGTGGCTTCCACCTTGGTCTGTCAACTCCACACTGTGGTTTGCATGGTGCCCACCACTCAAGTACTTAGCACTTTAGAGAAAGAAATCCATAATGTTGCTGCTCAAATGTGCAATACCTGAGGGGAAAAAATATGGTCTTGAGGCTGTGAGGCAATTTTCTTCTACCCTGAATCATGAAGCATGATTACCCTTGCTCTGCTCCAGTGCTCTAAATTTGGCAGGAGTCCTATAAAAGTGAGGCATCCTTTCTCTTTTCTGGAGTCTTAAAAGCAGATTTACAAGGGGCCATGTGAAGAGTTAGCTGCACAACTGGCATTAACATTAATGAGAGATTTGGGTGTAACAAACTTCAGCGCAGCAGGTAGGAAGTGTTTCTCCCCTTTCAACTTTTTGCTTCAAGTATATTCCATATTATTTGGCTAACGAAAGTACTTACTGTGAGTCAATCACAGATTTTTGATGGCAGTACAACAGAGGTGACTAAGTTAAGGTTGACAAATAAATATCTTTGACCTGGTTTTAGTCCATACTGGGACCAATTCACACTAATACATCAAGGGGAAGGGGTTGAAAATGGTTCCCGAGACCTTTACAGACTATGCTTACATTGACAATTCTTCTCTAAATAATGTATATCAAACCACTTTGAAATCTCTCTTTTTTTATTGGTACCTTCATTACATGTCTTTTTAAATAGCTGGCTAGCTTCAGCCCAGGCTTTCCTTTAAGTCCTGAAAAAAAGGAAAAAGAGGTTGGCACAAGAATCTGAATGATTTAGAACTGAGATACTTTCATCTCTTGAAACTTTTCAAATGTGCTGAAAAATAGATTGCAGTGCTAAAAAAAAATCAAGATCTCAAAATATTTAAAATAAATTAATTTTCTTTGTGCTTGAATTACTCTGCAAAACTTGATGAGACCTAAAACTCCTTATTCGCATTGTAATTTCTTACTTATATAATTCCAAGGTAAATGACGTAATATTGAGATTTTGAACTCTCCATCTCTTTTTTTACAATTTTTCCTGTTCTCACATAAAGAATGCAGCATCGGTCATCCTTTTCATGGTACTACTTTTGCCTTGGAAGCTACATCTTTTATTTTTAATTATTTTTCTCCATATACTATATACATACATACATATACCCTTATCAACCATTTTAGGATGGTAATCTGCCTTTTTGCAAGAATTCTAAAGTGATATAACTTAGTGAAGGGGGCTCCTGAAAGGGGATGGTTAATAACCACAGCAGACAGGAATCTGGAAAATCAAGATTTTTGGTGGCTTCAGTTCAGACTTTGATCTTACTATTGGAGCAGTTTTGGCATGTTGTGATTTTGCTTTGTGTCCTTAAATGTGCAGGAGGAAGTGTGGCAGGGACAGGCTCCTGAGGTGATTACAACAAATGGCAGGTGTTTAAGAGATCAGAGACATGATAGCTTGAGGGAAGGACTGATAACATTTTGCCAGTTTGATCTTAATACCTGGCACATCTGTGGCATTACCAAACAGCCTATCATTTAGCTAAAACAACATAAAGATATTCAGTGTCATAAAAGTAACATTTTATTTAACCTTCCTGTAACAACTTTAAAAACAGTAATCTGTTAGAGTAGGCTGCATGTCTGGCACATGATAGTGGATGAGAATGAGTAATCAAATCTTAAATATGTATTTGTAGCGATATTGCCTTAAAGTTTTTGCAAATATTGCTAAAAAGTGTGTGATGAGAAGAAATAAAAGGAGCTAGAGCAAGCAAAATAAAATTTCATTGTCCTTAACTGGGAATTGAAAGAATAGAGTTTCCCAGCACATCAACAGCTTTTTATTTGTTGCTCCATGTCACTGTACGCTGATCCCACGGTGGCTTTCCCCTCCCTCCCCTGCCACAAGCAATGGAGATCAATGATATATCTCCATGAAGAAAAACCTTCTGAGCTCATTCCTTGACTCTTGAAGTATGGATCTGGGTCCGGCGTCAGGCATACTTTGTGTCTGAGAACAGTGCCCAGGCAAAGGCACATGGCACATCCTGATGCTTTAAAAGGGCAGGCTGTGGCATAAAGGCTTGGGAGTCTCACCACCAGCCGTTCCCACCCGAGCTCCCTCAGAAAGGGAAGAGGCATTTCACAAGCCTTGCCAGGCCTTGCTGGGATATGTGCCATGTCCCACTCACTCAGCTTTATACCAGCTCATCTGGAGAGATTCATGCTGATGGTCGGGGTCAAACACAAGCAAAACAAAAGCCCAAGTACCTCAAATCTAAGGAAAATCTGATTCCACAATAACTAGCACATAGAAGGTTTAAATATGCATATTACTGTATTTTAATTTATTTAAATTCATTTTTTCCTGATTGTTTGGGGTTTTCTATGTATTTGATATCTTTACCTGCAAAGTAAAAATGGGAGCTATGCCTCACTTCTCTAAGTACAGAAGCCCTGAGAAAATGAAGAACCTCTGGAGAGGACTATTTATCCCACTGAAATCCACACAGCTCTGTGGGATATCTACATTACTGGTAGCACTCCCAGATTTCCTCAAAGGCTCTGTATTGCTCAGATTATTTCTCAGTGCTGTTTACTGCAGTTGACTCAGACATTCCCTCCCCATCCTCATCACTACATGTCTCCCAAATCAGGGTTTATCCATGAATCCTCAAGAGGAAACCTTCTGGCACCTACATGAGTGCAAACCAATACACCCTGACCTGGGTGTATCTTTCTTGGATGAAGGTCTCTGTGCTGGGCATGCGTTAGTCAGCCAGTGCTCAGATACATTGGCCGCTAGGGTGGCTGTTAAAGTTAACATTCCCTTTGTGTGTTAGAGGAAGGAAGCACAAGCCAATGAATAGTAAAATATACGTATGAAGCAGCGTTGTGTTTTGGTAGAACTAATGTTGAGAACTGTGCAACTTATGGGGTTTGGTTTGTTTTTTTTTGCTTTAACCACAGTTTTCCTGTTCTTGTTTTTAGAGAAGGAGACAAAATCCTCAGTTTGTTACTGACAGACATGCTGGTCACATGGACCTTTAATTCTTGCAGCCACTGGGCACGCTACACAGGGAGCTATGCAGCAAATACCATCTAGATGTACAAATAGAAATGTGTAAGAAATAACTCTGTGTGTTTTAAACTTCTTCCTGAAAGTGCTATATCTTTACCTGCATAGAGCAGAAGTGAGCAGAAGCACTATGCCTCCATTGGTCCAATTCCATGCTAATACCACTGTGGACACAACATACACTGCTGCTCAGCACAACCTGCTCCTCTCTGAAGCAGCCATCCCTACCCATCTGTGCTTAAAATAATAATCAGTGTGTCATTCAGGCAAGGGCTGACAGTTCAGGGGAGAAGATACCCATCAATTTCTGTACCAATCAGTTTCTCTCACAAGTAACATTTGTTAACCAGGTCAAAGCACGGGCATCAACTGCTCTCCTTCTTCCTTCTCTTGTGCTTACCTTTCCATGCATATTTATGCCTGTATTGTCTTGAAAGAAATATAAAATGATCATCTGAAATCCTGCCAGACTCTGTTACTGTGCTGAACCTTGGTAATCACATGAGAGAGTATGTTGGTCTTTACTGTCCTCCTAACAAGGCAGTTGGTGTCAACACATAATCCCATCCCATCTTGTAAGAAAACCAACAGGTTGTGACTGACAACATGTGCAAGGTTGTCCTGGGTTCAGCTACAGTAGTCATTTTTTCTCCTTCTTAGTAGCTGGTGCAGTGCTGTGTTTTTGACTTCCAGTCTGGGAACAACACTGATAACACCGATGTGTTTAGTTGTTGCTAAGCAATGTTTACTCTGACCAAGGACTTTCCAGTCTCATGCTCTGCCAGGGAGGAGGGGAAGCCAGGAGGAAGCAGAGACAGGACACCTGACCCAAACTGGCCAAAGGGGTATTCCATACCACAGCATGTCATGCCCAGTATATAAACTGGGGGGAGTTACCCAGAAGGCCCAGATCGCTGCTCGGGTCGGGCTGGGTATCGGTTGGCGGGTGGTGAGCGGTTGTGTCCTCTCCCCTTATTATTCCTCTTATCATTATTATTGGTAGCAGTAGTGGTTTGTATTATACCTTAGTTACTGGAGTGCTGTTATCTCAACCCATGGGAGTTACATTCCTCCAATTCTCCTCCCCATCCCTCTGGGAGTGGGGGAGTAAGAGGGGTGGGGTGAGCCAGTGGCTGCATGGTTCCGGATTGCTGGCTGGGCTTGAACCACGACAGTTTCTTTTGGTGCCCAAAGTAGGGCACGAAGGGTTGAGATGACAACAGATCT
>NW_009914816.1:0-9557 GCF_000696875.1 Nestor notabilis
GTTGTGCAGACCTGCGCCCTTTCTTTGTCCCGGGAGCTCTCCGTGAGGGAGGTTTGCTTCATGAAGTTGGAGATAGGCAAAACCCCCCAAAATAGTTGGAATGAACTTCTTAAATTTCCCTTTTCAGAATAACAGAAAGCAGCGGGGGCAGTGCCACTGCTCTCCCGTACGGCTCAACCCCGGAATCCAGCCTGGGTCGGGTTGGAGGGAGCTTAAAGCTCCTCCAGCTCCAACCCCTGCCCCGGGCAGGGACACCTTCCACTAGAGCAGGTTGCTCCAAGCCCCTGTGTCCAACCTGGCCTTGAACACTGCCAGGGATGGGGCAGCCACAGCTTCTCTGGGCACCCTGTGCCAGCGCCTCAGCACCCTCACAGGGAAGAGCTTCTGCCTTATCTCCAACCTGAACCTCCCCTGTCTCAGTTTGAACCCATCACCCCTTGTCCTATCGCTCCAGTCCCTGATGAAGGTCCCATTTCCAGCATCCTTGTAGCCCCTTCAGACACTGGAAGCTGCTCTGGGGTCTCCAGCAGCTTCTGCCAAACCTGTGACTGGCTTTTTCTTTTGTGGTGCTTAGATACTGACACAAAACATTAGGTCCTTGTTTTAAAGCGAGAAGTGTGTGTGAGGGGGAAGTGTAGTCGTGGTGTGGCTGAGTTCAGATCTCGAACAGGAGTTCTATGTCTAAGAGGAGTTGAAATATGAATTCCAGGTGTTCTTAGGCACAGCTTTCTGCCCGAGGTGCCAGCTCAAGTGTGAGATGCCTTGGTTTCAGTTTGAGCAACTTTGCTGCTTAGTTCTACATCTGTTTTCTCTATTTATAGAACAGAAGCAGTAGTTACTTACGATACTCTGATGTGCTGAAGATAAAACTAGTGTTTTTATTTAGGCTCAACGTTGTGAAGAGGTACATGATGAAGTAGTAGATGTAATGTGCTTTCTGTTAACGTTTGTAAAGATTCAACAGCTGAAGAGGGAGAAAGAAAAGGATGTTCACCTTAGAGTACCAGGGTCAGGTTGTTGCATCGTTTATCTCCGCTTTCTATCTATTTCTGGTCTTTTGCAATGATTCTCTTTGAAGCTGCAGGCGCTGGGAAAAGGTCCAGCTACAAGTAAAAGCAAAGATGACCTTGTGGTGGCAGAGGTGGAAATCAATGACGTCCCCCTCACGTGCAGAAACCTGCTGACAAGAGGACAGACTCAGGATGAGGTATGGTCAGGACCTACGTCTGGTTTGTTAGGCTTGGCAGCCCATTTGGGCCTGTTTGCAAGGCTAAAAGAGCTGCCATTGACTCTATTCTGTGGTGGTTTCCTTTCTGCCAAGCTCAGGGTTTTCTGAAGACACTTTGTTTGGTGGTTTACTCAACACAATGTCATATGATGAGCTAAGGTAGCACAGTTGGTATCTTTCAGTGGGCACCATCCCTTTTCTTACCACTTAATTAGTGCTTCTGGTCTCTTTAGAACCCAACGAAGCTTAAACACTTTGGGGTTTCTCTGTGCTTGGTTTCTTGTTGCTAAACTTGTCCCTGGGGTTTGGGGTCCTTTGTAGATAAGTCGACTGAGTGGAGCGGCTGTGTCGACCCGAGGGAGGTTCATGACAGCAGAAGAGAAAGCCAAAGTGGGACCAGGGTTTGTATTTCTCTTTGGGGGTTTCTGCTCTGGGGGCTCAGTGGTGGGGCTTTTGGTTTGGTTTTCCTGAGCAGTGTCACCTCTGGGTGCCAGAGTCAATGGAGAGTTGAGTGTTTGGAGTATGTTTGTTATCAGTGTAGCACTAAGTGCATGGCTCTTATCCCACCTGCCTAATACTGAGAGGTGAAAACAAAGTGTATGAAGGCTTTGTTGTCTGTGACATGAGTGAATGGATATTAGATTGGATCCGTTCTTGTGTGTTCTTTGGGGGTTTAGTGGAGTATTTGACATTTCCTTTCCAGAGATCGTCCCTTGTACCTTCACGTGCAGGGTCAGACACGGGAACTGGTCGACAGTAAGTGCACAATGAACTCTGCTGTTCTATCATTACTTGTGATAAAGGGGTGATTAAGGGCCTTTGTTATGAGCAGCATGGATTTGTACTGTAACTATCCTGGTGTCCGTGACAGACCCCATTCAGACGCTGATGTTAAGCTCTCTACCAGAGGTGCTCCCTGCTGCATCAGTCATGACACTAAAACTTGTGACAGACCACAAGGAAAGTGGGGGAATGGATGGAGGCAGGTGCAGGTCTTATGTATAAGTTTATTCAGTGATAACACGCCGAGATTCCATTACAATAGGTGTGTGACAGGGGTATATATACAAGTATGACTATCAGAAGCACAAAGAACTGTCTTGCCTGTGCCTTCTGGGAGAAAAAGAAAAGGGAAACTATAAAATCTTTCACGTTTGCTCATACAAGCAGATGTAAGTTCTACACAGGGTTAATGTAAATGTTTCTAGCAGTTGCCAAAATGTGTGGGCTAAAACTGCCCCCCTGCATGTATCAGCCTAAGCTTTAGCAGGGTGAGAGTGGAGAAAGAGCCCTGGTGCTTGTTGCATCCTTTGTGATCCAGTGGAATGCTGGTACTAGATTTGGGTAATCTGCACAGTTGGCAAGGGCCGAAACAGCTGAATTTCCTGTTCTGTCAACTAGGAGCTGTTAACAGAATTAAAGAGATCATTACTAATGGAGTAGTGAAAGCAGCTACAGGTTCTAGTCCGACGTTCAACGGAGCTACAGTTACTGTCTATCACCAGCCAGCCCCTATTACTCAGTTGTCTCCAGCAGTTGGCCAAAAACCTCCATTCCAGTCAGGGGTGAGTAATGAATTGCTGTGAATTTCATTGAATATCACTGATGACAAGATTTCCCTCTTACAAAGTGTACATTGTGTGTGTGGAAACTGGAGGACTGATCAAACTGAGCCTGAAGAGTGAGGCTCAGATGACAGCAGCCTCCTAAAAGAAAAGGGATGGAGAGAGCAGTCCTGCTTACAGAACAGCAAAGGGCTGACTGTGCCATCTGACACTTGCCTGTCACAGGAACAAGATTTGTAGCCTCATTCTTAGAGTGAAATGATAAGCTTTTACTGTTACATTTACAGATGCATTATGTTCAGGACAAGTTATTTGTGGGACTGGAACACGCTGTACCTACGTTTAATGTGAAGGAGAAGGTGGAAGGGCCTGGTTGCTCCTATTTGCAGCACATTCAGATTGAAACGGGTGCCAAAGTCTTTCTTCGTGGCAAAGGCTCAGGTTGCATAGAACCAGCATCGGGCAGAGAAGCTTTTGAACCCATGTACATTTACATCAGGTACGAGGGGTGTTGAGAACAAACAGAAACCCCAGTGCCGAGGCACGACTGTGGCTTAATGTTTCATGGGGTGGGGAATTCTTAATTCTGACTGACTTAATGCAAACGAAACCTGACTTTTAGTAGAGCTCCCTCTAAAGTGATAAAGATTTCGGACACAAGGTGATGTGGTGTGAAGTGATATTCAACCACAAGGTATTGCTTTTGGTTGGAACACAGTGAAGCTGCGTCCTTTTTGGGCTCGAGTTGTGATGTCAAGCTTTAAGGGAAGGATACAAATGTATTGAGCAATCAAGTCAGTGTTCTGTCAACGTTTCTTGTAGTATTTAGACCTGAATTTTCATGTAGAAAACGCTCACAGCTTTTGTTCCCCATTGTGCTAAATGTGCAGAGCTGCTGCAGTCCTGTCGAGGTGGCTGAGCCCTCGTTTAAGGGGGAAGGCCTGGCAGCAGGTTGCTGATGAAAGAAGGAGCTCACAGAAACATTTGTGCTTATGAGCTATTTCTTTGTGTGTGTTTGCAGTCACCCAAAGCCAGAAGGTTTGGCAGCTGCTAAAAAGCTGTGTGAGAACCTATTGCAAACCGTGAGTAGCTGTTACAACTCGGGGCTGCAGAGCCTGTCCCAGCTCCAGTGTGTGCCTGGCTCTTGCTGCTTTGTGTGCTCTCAGCAAAACTGTCCGTGTGTCCTGACTTGCTGATGGTGTTTTCCCTCCCAAGTACTGCTGAGTCTTTCTGTTAGTGTTGGTGATGGAGTAGGGGCTACAAAGCTCTCTTCTGACGAACAGATGGAAGCTTGTAGCTTCTCTGACTGAAGTGATTCATTTGCCACTCGATTTCCTGTGCAGGATTATCCTGGGTGTTAGAGGAGTCTGTCCCAGAGCCCAGCAGGATGAGTGGGGTTTTCTTCTGTGTGTGTGGATTATTGCTGTCTCCCTGCATGCTGTGTTCTGGAAGCAAAGCCCCCTTAGTTGTGTGGTCAAATGCCTTTTGCCTGCAAAAGGTTAATATACTACGTAATGTTTCTTGTCTAATCTCTGCCAATTCCTTGTAGGTTCATGCTGAGTACTCTCGATTTGTGAATCAGATAACCACTGCAGTACCCCTCGCAGGTAAACCTCAGCAGTGCTGAAGCATTTGGAGTTGCATTCTGCAGAGCTGTACTTGCAGTTGGCTTTGTGGAAGTCTCCAACTTACAACCCTTCATTTTTGGCAATGAAATGCGGTGTTTTGGTGACGACCTGAATCGAAGATGTTGGTTTTCTCTCTCTAGGCTTCACACAGCCTGCCGCTATCAACAGCGTACCTTCCCAGCCCTCCTATTACCCTTCCAATGGCTATCAGTCTGGTTATCCTGTTGTTCCCCCTCCTCAACAACCAGTCCAGCCACCCTATGGGGTACCAGGCATAGTTCCACCTGCAGTACCTTTGGCACCTGGAGTCTTAACAACGCTACCTACAGGAGTTCCGCCTGTGCCAACACAGTATCCCATATCTCAAGTACAGCCTCCAGCCAGCACTGGCCAGGTACTGCCACAGTTAATCTGCCCTGTAGCTGTCAACTTATTAAGTCGTTTCTTTGCTAACAAGAAAACACTTGAAGTAGTTCCAGATGGAGAATTCTCTGGGGTGTTTCTGATTTGTTAATGCTTTGCTGATACTTCTGTCTGAGCAATTACATTGTTCACTGGCTGCTTCATCCTCCAGTTTTCATATCCTGTGAACATAAAGGATATTTGCAGGGGGTGCTCACTCCCATAGGAAGAGTGTCACCACAGGCTTTGATGCAGCTCTGTGTAGGTACAGTGAGTCTGAGTTACAGATAGGGATTAGTTTCTGGAAATGAAATACTTGTTTCATCTTGAAGCTGTGAATTTCCTTCTAGTTTCTCTTAGGTTCTGCCAAGAACTTGTGTGTTCTGCTCCTATGTATGAAAGTTACATTTGATGAATACTTTGTATGCCTATTACCCAATTTTCTTGTCTTTTGTCTCAACTTGTGCTTGGCAGAGCCCCCTGAGTGGTCCTTTCCTTCCTGCTGCCCCAGTTAAAAGCACCATGCCGACTGGTACCCAGCCCCAGGTCCAGCCCCATCCCCAGGCTCAAAAGAGACGCTTCACTGAGGAGCTGCCGGATGAGAGAGAGTCAGGACTGCTGGGATACCAGGTGGAATAAAATCACCAGTTTTACTTCATTCACCAAACCAGAACTTGGCTGCAGAGAGATGATTTAGCACAGTTTATCTGCAAACAGTCGTGCAAGGCCTTTGGCAGATGGCAGCAGTCATTGCACAGCCTCAAGACCACGCTTTGGTTTCTTTGAGTGGATGCACTGTTGTTAAACTGTGACTTGCTGCTGCATTGGCACTTTGTGTTCATACCTCAATCTTTCCTGAAGGCTACTGGTGCATTCAGGTCAAAGAGATGCCCATAGTGTGTTTCTGGTTAGTTTAAAGGGAGATTCTCTGGGATTTGGGGGGTCTTTTTCAGGCTTGTTTGAGGGGTGGGAGGGAACTGTGGTAATAACTCCCAGGTTTTCCCCATTTACCTTCCTTGCAGGTTGCACTTGAGAGGATTTCAAGCAGCCTGAGTTAGAAATGGTTATTTTTGGTTTAGATAGCAAACCACTTGATTTTAATGAAAGTAATTTTGAGTTCTTAGGCTTGGATGTGAGAAAAGGGAGTTTCTGCAAACACTTCTCAGATATACCCCTGCTCACGGGCAGAACTCTGCCTGGAGACCATAAGCAGCTGCCTCTCTGTTAGACCTATGTTACTGTCTCCAGCAGAGTTTGCTGTGGCACGTGGCCTGTACAGTGCTCAGAATTAGCTGACTGCCGAGGGAATAAGTTGCTCCATGACCTAAAGCTACTACTGAGAAGGTGGAGTAGGTGATGAGGTGTCTTCCCTCGTGCTTCTCAGGCGTGTTCCTCACTGCATTACCCTCAGTAGTTTTAGGAGAAAGCCTTTAGTTTAACAGTGGTTTCTTCTGCTAGTTGGCAGTATGCTCTGAAAAGTTGGCTTTCCTGTCATTATCATTAAGGAGCTGTAGCTTATGTTGTAGTGGTAGATTTGCTAATGCCGTGTGTTTTTCTGCTCATAGCATGGACCCATTCATATGACTAATTTAGGTACAGGCTTCTCCAGTCAGAGTGAACTCGATGGAGCCGGGTCGAAGGCAGCAAGTTCCTCAGGAAAGGAGAGAGAGAGGGACAGGTGAGTGAGGGCAGGGTTACCTTCGGGTCTCTCCTGGTCCTGATGGAAAGCCTGTTTCCGAGCTGATCCGTGTTTCATGCTCTCTGCTGGGACTTGGGGGCTGGAGGGGGGTTGGTTGGTTCGTGGGTTTGAGGGAGAAGGGGTGCAAGGGCTGCCTTTTCCTGCTACATAATGGAAATAGCTTCGTATCCACTCCTCCCAAAGTCTGCTCTTACTTCATCTGAGCATGTTGTGCCAACTTCTTGAGATACTCACGTGGAATAGGTCAGCACTTGCACTTGACATGATTCCAGTTTAAACCAGACCTGACAAAGTTGTAAACTCGGTGTTTTGCACTCTAAAGCTTCAGGGAAAGATCTACTTGATGGTCCCTTTGTTTTCTGGTGTTAGGAAATACATCAAGGGTATTGGGAGTGTTTTCCACATTCTCAGTCTTGTTCGTGGTCCTAAATTGGGCATAGCAATAGCTATGAAGCCTTCAGGCATCACTACTCTTCCTTATGCGCTCCAGTGTGGTGAGCCACAGACCTGTCAGGCTTGCCTGTCAAATAGCTCCAGAGCATGGTTTGGCTTGGAAGGGACCTTTAAAGATTATCTAGGCCAGCCCCCTCTCCTATGGGAAGGGACAGCTACTAGACCGGCTTGCTTCACACAGCTCATTGATGAAGATAGCAGGTAGTATCGGTCCCAGCGCGGACCCTTGCTGGTTCCCACTTGGACACTGAGCCGTTGACTATAACTCTTTGGATGTGGCCATTCAGCCAATTCCTTACCCATCTAATAGTCCATCCGTCCAATCCATTCCGCTCTGATTTAGAGCTGAGAACGTTGGGGTGACCATAGTGAAGCTTTACAGAAGTCCAGGTGGGTGACAGTTGCTCTTCCCTTGTCCACTGGTGCAGTCACTCCATCCTAGAAGACCACTAGATCAGTCAGGCAATTAAAAGTTAAGCTCCTCAGGTCAAGGACTGGCTTCTGAACTTGTTTGCTGTTACCTTTGACTCTCTGCTTGCTTAAACCAGAAGAACTAAGGGCTTGCTTTGGTTTGAACAGGCAGTTGATGCCTCCGCCAGCTTTTCCTGTCACTGGGATGAAATCGGACTCGGAAGACAGAAATGGTGCGGGGTCTTTACCAGGCAGCCATGGTGAGTGCAGTGAATAAGACACTTGTAAGTCAAGTTTCCTTTCCCACATGGGTTTACACTGGTCTTAGCCTTTGTTTGAAGCAGTGGGGTTCTTTTTGGCTGTTCTTTAGACTGTCTAGGTGTAAAGCAGCTCATGCTGCACTGCTCTAAACCCACTGTGATTAAACACACAATGCTTCTCTTAGAACCTGAATAAATACCTGTATGAATGAGGGGAGTGTACTGGAGTGAAGGACAGGTATTTTCTGGCCCATCAGCCAGCTGAGGCACAGAGTCTCCTGGGGTTGTTTTGTAACACCGATGTCCTGTGGCTTTACTTTGTGAACAGCTCTCTCTAGAGGCACTAAGGCGTGTCGGTGGGAGTTATGGTTCAGGTGTGTATGCTCAGACATGAGTTATGTCTGCAAATGACACAAGTGCTCTCAGATCTCATCCTTTCTCAGGGCTGTCACACAGCAAGTATTTGCAACTTGGTAGAACATGTCATCCCTTGAACTCTTGTGCTAGTTCGGTGCCCTGCAGGTGTGCAGGTACATCACGTTAGCCTGTTTAACCCTAGTTTCTCTGCAGTATTGCTCCCAGAGGTTGTTCTCCTCTTAGCTTGCTTTTGAGCAGAGTTTCTGCTTTTCTTGACGTATTGATCTCTGTAACGGTGACGTTGCCATCGCTGACACCCAGTTGCTAACTTTACCTTTCTTGTGTGTTTCTTTCTTCTTTCTCTGTTCTCTTACATGGTTCTGATGGATCACATGTGCTGTTGCTGCTGCTGTTTCGTGTGGCCTTCGACCTTGGATGACCATTGGCCTTGTGACCTCAAAATGGTGTCCAACTAACGATTTACAATTAACGTCTTTTTTTATTAACTTGTTTTGGGGCATTTTATCTCTTTATTTTGATTTCTCCCTTCTCGGGGGCTGGGGGTGGGGTTGTTTTGTTTTCCCCTCCTAGATCATCAAGCAAAGAAGATGAAAACTGCAGAAAAGGGCTTTGGCTTAGTGGCATATGCTGGAGATTCATCAGATGAAGAGGAGGAACACGGGGGCCATAAAAACGCAAGTACTTTTTCACAGGGATGGAGTTTGGGGTACCAGTACCCTTCCTCACAACAGCGAGCTAAACAACAGATGCCATTTTGGATGGCACCGTAAAAGCTGCAGAGAAGAGTTTTCATTCATCTGGTTTTTCCCCCCCTTTAGCAATAATGCATGTATATTACAGCCTGAACTTTGCAAATACACATTGTTTTTACATTTGCAGAAGCTAAAGGTTCAGTATTTCCCCACCACCACCCTTGAAAGGGCTCCATCATTTTTAAACTCCTTATTTCTGCAGTGAATCTGTCAAATAAAACCGCACCATGAATTGAACTAGTGTTCTGACAGGGCTAGTCCCTTGTGCAGAGGGGGAAGCGCTGTGAAGAGAAGAGAGGGAAGGCTCCATTTTTCCAGGATCACTTAAAAATGGCAAGAGTCAGTCACGCTGCCTTCACCCTCCGCCTGGTGTCTGTGTTCTGTGGAGTGTTCCTGCTCTCAGCCTGTGTTTGCAGCCCTGTGTGAGCTATTGGTGACCACAGCTTCAATGTTGGGACTTTGAACCAAGGAAAGGAACGTAGAGTCGCTCTGAAAAACCTGAGGATTCTTCAAACTCTTTGTTTTTACTTGTAAAGTATCTCCTGTAACTCGGCGCCGGGGTTTTCTTCTTCAAAACACGCTTTTACTAACCCACAACTTCTCCTTGTAGCCAGACGTGAGGGCAGGGGCGGGCTCAGCGTGCGGACGGGGTCAGCTCGCTGCTGTAGCATCTTCTCCCCTCGCTCTGGGCTTGTTCCCGTGCCGCAGTCAGGCCTCCTGCGAGCTTGGCCCCATCTCTTAACTCACTCTTACGTGATTCCACCCCTTCTGGCTCATGGTG
>NW_009914817.1:0-2441 GCF_000696875.1 Nestor notabilis
GTCCTCTCGGGAGATACTCACCTCGGCAAGAATTCTCTTCTTAGTTTCATTACATAATTCCTGTTAACATGTTTTCCCCCAACACTAACTCAGTCAGTGTAATGATACAGAATGATATGAACTGTAATTATTTCCTTCTCCAAAGTCTTTGTGTCTATACCAACAAATCTGCCATTAACTTGAAGGTGACAAAAAAAAAGAATATGATTCTTGTCTTTATACTTTTATTATTCCTACATGTAACTACAGCTATTTCAGTTTTTAAAATATTTTTAAAAATCCACTTAAACATTTGAAAGGTCATTAATTTAGCATGTGCAAAGGGTGTGGAAAGGACATGATCAGAAGAGACAAAGGACGGCATACTACAAAAAAAAAAGGAAAGGCATTGTTCCCACAATGAAGTCAAATCACCGATTTTTAATTGGCTGCTTTTGTGAGATTTCTGTCATTTTTCTGTTCAAGTTTTATAAAGATCAAATTTAAAGTACAGCACCTAAATAAAGTCTTATGGGCAGAATAGAGATGAAGAAGAAAAAAAAAAATCTGCCTGGAAACACTTTAAGTAACTGGAGTGAACCAGAACAATTTTGAAATATTTAAAACTTCTTTCAAATTCCTTCTCTGTTTTGACAGAACTGTTTTGTCATTTAGAAGCCCAGTATAACCTATAAAAAACACTTAAGAAATAAAAAATAAAAATAATTGCATTAATTTTTCCCATAAAAAGATCACTACAGGTCATGAACCTCAGAATGTAATTGACAATAGATGTAAAACTTAAATGCTCATACACCTACTTATAAATACATTGGTTCATCTTTTTTTTTAAAAAAAAAAAAAACAAACCCACACCACAACAAAAAACATAAGCTCTTCAAATTCACTGATTTGTTTATTTATTTATAGCAGGACTGTAAAATACATGCCATTTCAGGAAATATATATAGGATATTAATCTAATGATTTCATTATGGTCTCCAAAAACTATAGATATAGGAAGAAAAAAAAAAATCTCAACTACTTAACAGTTCTATAGGTTTTATAGTTATTTTTACTGCTAAAATGAATATATTTTGTAACTTGCTCAATGCACCTGGATGTCTATACTCATATTTAAATTATTTCCTTGCATTATGTACATATTTAGATGCCACATAAATGTTTATATTCTCTAAAATGCAGTAAAAAAAATCTAAAGCAAGAGAACTTACACAAAATTTTCAATGCAATTAATTAGCTTTCATGATGAAAGACCTGGCTTAGAATACTGTACTTAATTACATTTCAAAAACAGGAAAAAAAAAAATAAAAATCAATCTTTATATTTTATGGGTGTATGATCTCTAATTTCTTCTTTCACTGACAAGTCCTGTTACATTAACACACAATTTACATTTGAAACAACTGATGAAACAGCAGTTAATAACTTGCAGAAGATTCTTCAATACCAGTTATGCAACAAATGAATTAAATGGAAGAAAGCTAAATTGAGAAAATGTCCTACTTAAATATGCCTGGATTAAATATGGTAATAATGTGCTCTATAATCACAGAAAGGCAGGAGAAAGAATTCTGGCAGCACAAGGAATGTACACGTTGACATCCTTTTATAAGCATTGTACTTAGGCTCTCTTGTTTGCAATAATTTTTCTTACACTATAATGAACACACAAGTTTAAAAGCCTAGTTACTTCATTTTTTCATAATAAAAAGCAAGCTTCTGAAAGAAATATTCCAGTATTAAAACAGAAGTAGTTTCAAGTTCACGGGCTTTAACTAAAACCACCTTGTACTAATGATAGGCATAATGTGTGATTTTCATACCATTTAAGTTCAGAACGGGGATGACCTCTGTGGAACACCACTTGTCACTGATCTCAACTTGCACATTGAGACATTGACCACAACTCTTTGAGTGTAACCATTCAGCCAATTCCTTATCCACACAGTCGTCTGCCCGCCAAATCCATGGCTCTCCAATTTAGAGACAAGGATGTTGTACAGAACAGTGTCAAATGCCTTGCACAAGTCCAGATAGATGACATCAGTCACTCTTCCTCATCAACCAGCATTGCAGCCCCATTGTAGAAGTCCATCAAATTTGTCAGGCATGATTTGCCCTTTATTCCCACTACCCATGCAATTTGGTCAGATCAGATCTCTTGATTCAAAGCTAGAATGGTTCTGTATCATATCTAATAAAATACAGTATTGTCAAAATTAGCTGCATCCTAAAGTATTAACAACAAATAGGCACATAGATCCTGAGTCTACTTTACAAATGAATCAAATAAACCAATTTATTCCTCAAATGTATGCTTTTAACTTCTGATGTCAATCTAACGAGCTCCCAGAAAAACAGCTCAAACAGGAATTCTCACCAAAACATGGAATTCCCCAAAACTCCTTCATAATATGCCCTTCTAAGTGTTCAGCAG
>NW_009914817.1:2472-3690 GCF_000696875.1 Nestor notabilis
TAGTATGGTGGCTCCACATTGTAAATATCAGTCCACATGTTCTACAGTGAGGTAAACCACCTTTTAATAGAATTTAATAATTATCTTTCCAAAGGAAAGAAAATAGGTTAAGACTAGTACTGAGAAGGGAGAGGAGATATTAAAACAAAAAGTTTTTTCTGTAAATTAAAGAGTAATATAGTCTTTTTGTCATTTATGGTTCAGAGCATAATTCTGAGGCTGTGTTCCCTTGGTTGTTCTTAATGGGCCAGCCTCTGCACCATACACATGAAACAGGGAGAATGACACTTCACTTGTTAACAATCATCAGAACATAAGACCCTCCTGGGTTGACTAAAAGTAATATTTTTAATTTTGATCTCTAGAGAATCATTGTCTTGCTGCTCTACAACCATGACTTATTACGTTTCCTTTGCATACTGCAAAGTGTTGCTTACTCTCACCAGTCTTTATTGCTTTCATTTACAGTATTTAGCTGGAAGTGAATAAGCAAGATAGACATGTAAAATTCAAATCATTGTATTAACCACTGCACATTTATAATGTCTTTCATTAGCTTGTACAGAGTGGGGAAAAATGACACCTCATATTTTACTGCAGATTGTCAGTAGTGAAATGACATAGAAAAGTTTGGACTCTCAAGTATCACATCTGTCAGATTTCATCCTTGATTACATTTGATCTACATTATCTTCATAGTCTTAGGCTAGGCTGAAGTTTTAGTTATCTGCATGGTTTGGTTAAAAGAACTGGAAAGGAGAGAAGTTATTCCCAGCTGGAGGCATTGAACTATGTGTACAAGCATATGACGAAACTATTTACCAATTATGGACTGCAAGTCCAGTTAATTTATGAGTATTGTACTTGCATAGACGATTGACAAAACCAGATGCTGTTTCTATCTAATACTGTTATAGCAAAAGCTACGCAACTTATTTTATAAGTCAGAATGGTAGAATTTAGTACAAAGTGGCACTATCAAGACTACAATTGCCCACACATTTCTCAGCAAGCAACTACAAATTTGCTACTTAATAAACTCAGAATTGCAGCCATATTTTTCTGAAATTGGATACCTGAAAGTCCCAAAGTCTTGGATTTGATTGAGGCTTTCAGAGTCTGGGGGAGAGAACCCCCCAGGAAAAAACCCTGACTCTCACCCAAAGGGACTTGATTAATTTTACCATTTGCATGGTGTCCTGGGTTCAGCTACAGCAG
>NW_009914818.1:0-1433 GCF_000696875.1 Nestor notabilis
GAGCTTTAAGGTCCCTTCCAACTCAGACCAGGCTGGGATTCTGTGATTCAGTGAAAGGCACAGAGTTACAGCATGGCCCAGCCTCTACCCACGTTGTGATTAGTTCTGAAAGCAGAAATAGTTCATCTGAAATCCATCAGGAGGACTCGCTACCAATCTTTAATCTTATTAATGTGAAGGCAGCTGCATTGATTTTTATTCAACTATTGTAATAAAACAAGGACTTGATTTAAATTAGTGAGTAGCTTGGAAAGTCAGTGTTTCTCTTGTGCAGATGTTCCACTGTGTTTTGGAGGCTTCCTCAGCCTGGAGGTCTTTACTGAAGATGTCATAGGGGATGTTGTGATACAGAGAATGAAGGCCTGAAATCATAGAACCATAGGATCCCAGACTGGTTTGTGTTGGAAGGGACCTTAAAGCTCCTCCAGTTCCAACCCCTGCCATGGGCCATAAACCAGACCATAAACTACTGGGCCTGTGGCGTCACTTCCAGCAGGCAGGAGAGGCGGGGGGGGGGATGGTTCTGCCACACGAGGTGTGCACGCACACAGAGGGTGAGCCCCGGTGTGGAGCCTTACACGGCGTTTCTCTTCTGTGCATCACTGCGTAGAGGAAAAGCCACGTTGCTGAAATAACCCGTGCTTGTGTCTCACCATCTCTGGTGAGTTCCTGCTCTCCCGCCGGTGATAAATCCCGGCATTGCTGCAGAGCTCCTCAGAAGGGGAATTCCCCCCAGGTCACCACAGACCTCACAGAATGCTGAGCTCTAATACACTGTAATATGCTGCTTTTCATGGCCTGTTGAATAGAAATGTCTCATTAACTGTATCTCTCAGAAATAACTTACCGTGGTGACAAACCACATCGGAAATGTCAGGTGACAGTGTTTAGCATTGGATTGTCTCTGTGACACCCTCAGAAAAGGGCTTGAGTAATTCCTGAGGCCATGCTCCCTGGGTTTCAATTTAAACCTTACGCTGTTTTCTCTCATGGCATGGTTTGAAATGGATATCTTGGTTATTGTGCTCTTCACGCAAAATTTGCACAGAGTTAATCATTATTTGAGAGCCTGGAAGTTGGATCACAGGTAGAGCCTATAATTTAAGCAGTTTTCTAAAGGCAAAGAATAGTTCTTAAAGGATATTTCTTTGAGAAATCAGGAAGAGTAGCTCTCAAATAAAGTCTGAACAATCCTGTACAAGGCAGTAAATGTTGCTTTGTTTAGGGGTAGGTTTGGTTTCCAACACACTGCAAATGGCCGAGCTCTTCCCCATCTCCTGCCTCAGCAAAGTATGACAGAGGCTGTTAAATGCTGCTGTCCATCTGTCGCTCTATTGTTGTTTCTCTCTTATTCCCTCAAAGATTCGGACAAGCGAAATCCATAGCACAGAATCATAGTCTTGTTCCAAGAAACCTGCAGGATGTGGTGTAGG
>NW_009914819.1:0-986 GCF_000696875.1 Nestor notabilis
GCTTCGAGCCCACGCAGGAGGGCAAGCTCTTCCAGCTCTTCCCCAAGAACTACATGCGGTAGACGGCAGCGGCGAGGCACAACCCGCACCGGCACCAGAACGGGACGGTTCCGGACACCGGCTATTAAAAGCAAACCCTTCCTCCTCCGTCTGTCTGCGGTGTGTGATATACATTGCGGGGAGGGGGGCCAGCGGGTGCTTATCTCCCATCACGGCATGTCCGGCTCCAGGCGCGGAGCTGCTGGGGCGGGGGAGCGGGAGGCGGGTTCTCACTGGGTTGCTGAAACATCAGCACTTCCTTCTGGGAGGGAATTCCTGCCTCGGGGAATAGGGGAGGGCACAGCTCGTCGCCCTGGTGAAGTGTGGGGTTCCCCGGCTATGGGGAGCCGGCCACTGCCAGCCCAGAAGCGGCCTGTTCTGGCCAGAGCGCAACTCCCACGCTCAAAAAACCCTGCCTCCCCGCAGGGGCCCCCAGCCACAGGCAGACGGAGTATGTTGATGGACCGACCCCGCTCCACACACTCGGCTCCCTCTGAGGAGAGACCTGCAGCCCATGCCGAGCACCAGCACAGCTCTTCCAGGCGTAAAGCTTTCCTTAAGAGTGACTCGGGGTGCAGTTCATGGGTACATTTGAATGTCTGGTCCTTAGCACAGCTGCTTCAGGTTACAGAGGAACTGATAAAATGTGAAACATAGCCCAGGAATTGTTGTTTTTGGAAATTCAGGGCAGAGCAGAGTCTTCCTGATCATCAAATTAAGTGTATATAAGTCACACACAGTTGTATGTAACAGTTTAAAGTAGGATCTCCTAAATTCTAAATGTTTTAAGTTATTGGAAAAAGATGTTGTCATAGAATGACAGCCTGGTTTGTGTTCATGGAATCATCATAGCATTACAGACTGGTTCAGGTTGGAAAGGACCTTAAGATCATCAGTTCCAACACCCTGCCATGACCCTCGCACTAAACCATGTCGCCCAAGGCCCT
>NW_009914820.1:0-9186 GCF_000696875.1 Nestor notabilis
CTCCTCCTCCCCGTTATGTGCGTCCATGTGGGCACACACTGGGTGTAATGTGGTAGGAAAGAGCTGACCTGCTGAAACTCCAGAAATACTAGAGCTTGACTGTTACATTTAATTCCAGTATTTGGCTCTTCTGTGCCTTATCACCTGGTGAAGCGTCTGAGCTTAGACAAAGAAAAGGAGCTTGTACAAGTCCAGGAGATTTTATTTCCATGTCTTCTGGAAGCTTCCGGCCTCCTGCAGAGTCCCCTGTTGGACCTTCTGGCCAGTGGCCCGTGTTGCTTTTCCACTGGGGGTATTGGTGCTGGTCAGACAACCCTGCGGAGCTGCTTCCTTCCCACCTGCTGCCAAGGCTCCCGCCTCTGGAGGCTGGTTGTGCTGCAGGAAGGGCACCACAGCACAGTCCCAGCACGGCGTGGTGGCAGGATGATGTCCTGGGGCAAGGGAGGGCAGCGGGAGGTGCTGGCCAAGGCCTGTCCTGTGCCCACACAACACAGGCACAACCCTCCCAGCCTTGAAGAGAAGCTATGGGTACTCAAGACTTCCACATCAGCACTCACACAACTTCCTCAGGAATTCATCGGATCTATGGAAGCAATGATTAAGGCAGAGCACCTCCACAGCCAAAGCAGAGGACTTTTTCTGTAGGTAATTTAGAGAGTGATGCATAACTGCCATGAGTTTGCCATGAAGGAGATACCTGCAGTACCTGGATGTAAGGGGAGAAGTAGCTCCAAGCACTGTTCCCGGTGCAGGCCCAAGTGAAACAGCATCTGGAAGAGTGTGTACACAGTAACTAACAGCCAGGAAAAACTGGTTTGAATCAGAAGAAGGGCAGAAAATGGCTAGGAAAATTCTGGAACTGGAGAGGGTGTCCTATGAGAGAGATGAGAACAGGTGTGGGATCAGGCTAACCAAACAAAGGCTCAAAAGGATTTCAGCTCATGTCTATAAATACTGTAGAGGGAAAGGAGCTACAGGACACTGCTAGCAGTAGGGAAAAAAAAGATATAAACTGTTTATGACTGCCTTTGGAACAGAAATCAGAACAAATTTCGTAACTCCTAGAACAAGAAGGCTCTTGGAACTGTTCCCATTAAAAAGGAATAGCCAAGTTCACCAACTTACTGTTAAAAGAATGCAAAAAGCTTATGAAAAGGATAGTGTGGTACGGTGCTTTCAGAAGCAGAAGCCTGAAACTGCTAAAACAGAAGCTCCTGCCATTATTATATTAATGCTCTTAGATGTGGTAACTCCACAGGATCTGCAGGTTGGAGCAGTATTGAAAGCTGTAAACATCTCCCATGGTTTGCAGTAAGATGCTTTAATTTCAAATCCATGCAAGTCAAATGTAACTTTAGAAAAATACTATCACATGGAATCCAAAGTCGTCTGCTAGATGCTGGCTTAATACCTTCTATGCTTGCTACCAACAGGAACCAAATACTTGAAAGTGAGAGCAGAATTTGGCTTAGCTATTGATAAGCCCAGCACTGTACATACACTGTCTTGGTCTGACAGATCTCTGTTTCCAAAACTCTGCACTTAAGACAGAATTCATTTTTAGTTTCATTCCTCAAAAGTTACAACACAAGTTTACTTTGGCTTGCAGTTCAGTGACTTCATTTTGATTTTTAAGTTCCTGAATAGCATGGTGGTAATGCTACCTCACTCACAAGGAGAAAACCTGAAACCAAGAGACAAAGCCTTGTTCAGAAAATACCATGTGCCTCTGTCACTGAGAAGATGATGTTTATGAGTACCTGGTGATTTGGAGTGGCAGGTTTTATAGAAGCGGCATGAGATATTTTCCTTTTCAGACTTGCAAAACGTCAGCCCACTGATGGTGTTTCGAGTTAATCACTTCCAAATGAAGTTTCTGAACAGGACTGTGATTTTTGCTGTATTTTGCTCATTTTACTTTATCTGATAGTTCTCTTGCTCTTGGAAGAACAGAGGATTCATGTTTAAGAGCTGCTACTCAGCACACTCAGGTGTGTTTATTTTTACGTGTAACATCTGACTAGTCTCGGCTTCAAATGAATACAAATTTTATGAAGCCTTTTTATTGGCAAAAAATGAGTAATTTCCTACAGAACTGCAACACAGGGGAAGGTGCTTCTGTTTCCTTGAAATATTGTCACAGTAAACATTCTCAGTGAGTTTCTGGTAAGTACCAGAACATGTATCCCAGAGCTAAGTGTGAGGGTTATGTCCTGGGCTGTGACTCTGCTATTTCTGTACTCTGGGGTATATTGCTTCATTTCTTTTGCCTCTACTTTGCCTTGGAGACGCCAGTAATGATCTGCCTCACAGTACTGCAAGGCTGTGTTCACATAGACTCCTGTGCTTCAAGTTCCTCAGACATCAAGAGCTATTAGATTCGTTATGCTTATTTTTGTAATTAATTTTATTTATTTATAATTTATCATTTTTGCTAACAGAAATGTTTTGCCTGGCTGAATAGAGGTGGCTGTGATGAGTGTCAGTGTGTTTCTAAGTGGTCAGAGAAGCACAGCCCATGACCTGGTGCAGGGAATTTTGTAAATGCAGATGAAGCAAGCCATGAAAACAGGGACCTAAAGGCTGACCTGGCCGTGCAATAATCCTGTGAAAGGATGACATGCCATTTCTGTCATTAGTCACCTAAGAAACAAGTATGTGAGGATCCGAAAGGACAGTCAGAAATGCTTATGTACCCTGAAGAGGATAAATTGGGGCTGTTTCCCAGGAGTTGCCTGGGAGACTTTCTTCAGACTAAGCTCTATCCATCAGACTGTTTTTCTTGCATGAGAGATACCCGAAGTTTCAACTCCATAGGTAAGATATTTGTCCCTTCTGCACCCCGTTATGCCTTTCTGCTGAGAGCATTAGCTCAATCCACCCATAAAGGACTAAATATTTCCTTGGTTTTTTTCCAGGGCTTCTTCTGAGAAACATTTGGAGCCCGAGCTTTATCATTTTATTAACATACTCAAGAAGTTTCTTGAGGGCTATCAATGAGCTTCACTTTAAGCAGTGAATTTCCCAGGCACCTGCAGGAAGCGTTTATGTGTACAGAGAGTGGGGTCACCTCTTTCTCTCAGTCTCAGCTTACTGCTCTTTAAATCATCCATACATGCACGTGTTGCTGTGTTTCACAAACAAGTTGGAAGGCAACAGTGCTCGTGTTTCATGTGCTCTTGAACCCTTCCACCAAACTCGGCTCTTTGTTTTCCTCCTTACCAAGCCTGCCCTGACCGTGGCATGTTAGTTGCGATTGCGTGGGGCAGGCAGAGACACACAATCTCTGCCTGTATATCATCCATCCAGGTGTGTGACTGCACAGGCAGCACTTGCACAGGGCAAATATTCCTGCCTTTCTTTCCAGTTTAGCACGCAGGTTAGGGTCTGTCACTAGCCCCTGTTATATCTCTTCTGACAGCCCATGTCAGGCTCATCTTCCATCCAGCCAGTCATGAGCTAAACTTTTCAGTCTCTGCTATAGTTTAGAGTGACCAAAAATAGTCTAAGTGAGATCCAATTACTCCAAACATCTTAACAGTTAGATTTTAGGTGCAACACCAGTCAGACCTGCTCCAGGAGAATTTTGCAGCTCTGGATGAGCATTGCTGTGGTCTCTGTTGGGGACCTTCATGCCTGCCTGTCTGTTCATTGCTGCCCTCTCTCTCGCACCAAGTCTGCAATCGCTCAGTTCAGCAAGGTAAACCAGCACCAAAAAAAGAAAAGGAAAAGAAAACCAACTAAACAAAAGGAAGACTTCTGGTTTGGTTCAATAGACCTCTCACTAGGCATATAATTAAGTGCAGGGTGACCAGACCTGTTCATTGCTAAGGGTATGGGTCCTCTAACAGCCATCCATCCAAAAGCCGACAGGGCCAAGCAAATTGCATGTTAGCTACCTGTGATCCTACCAACAGCATGCTTAATCCTGAAGCAGTCAGCAGTGTGCTGCTCTGCAGCTCCTCAGCTGTATTCCCCACCAGAAGAGACATGGTGCTGAGTACCTGGGAATACGGGGTCATTATCACATTTAGGGTGTGCTCTCCCATTGCTTGCTTTGCCTGTCAGTGTTCTGATACTGCCTTGTAATTGTGCTGACTCCAGTAGCGCCACCCAGGGTACAGTGGTGCAGAGGTGGTTCTTTCATCAGGGACGGTGTCAATTCATCACTTCCAGGGTGGAATTTCTGATTGGAGTGAGAGAAGCAGCCTGAGCCTCTGTGTCTCAAATGCTGCTGTTGTGGTGGGACTCACATGCCTGAGGCTGCTTGAAACGAAGACCTGAACTTCACTCTGTCATGTTTCAATGAATGCTTAAACACCAGCTTTTCCAATCAGCCTCTTTCCAAGCTGATGTTTCCCCCCATCTCCAAATGGGACATTGTTCTCAAGAGAAGTTCAGTTTGACTGTACCTTTGTTATAGAATATTTCCTTATGTGAAATTCAAGGTTAATGCATGTCTTGGGCAGACTCAGGGTGTTTCTCTCTCATTTCTTTTCATGAAGAAGTCTGAACAGTTCATTTCTTTCTGGGACAAATGACGAAACCATTCAGCTCTTCAACAAGCCTCTGCAGGGCCATTCAGTCCCCTCACTGGGGCTGGGAGAGCTGCCATGATCTCTGTGCAAAGGAGAAAGAAAAAGTCAAATATGTCCACCTTGTTCTGGTCTTTCTGCCAGCACGAGATGCTGCCATGAGGTCACGGGAGGTCTCCAGGGCCGTTGCTGCGTTTAAAAGCAAGCAATGGACTTGGCATGTTATTTCTGACACGGACCATCATACTTTAAAAGCAGCACGACTGATTGAGTTGAAATCAGCTGGGAATGGCCTGAAGGCAGATAAGGAGTTGCATAATTTATTATAGTCAGCTTTTAAGTGAAATGAGGGATTCAGTCTGGAAATGCTGTTGAAGCTGTAGCTCTGCTCCAATCTCCTGCCTTTTACTCCAGATGTCTGTAATGATTCAAAATTCAAACACTGACCTAACCAGTGGCAGAATTTTGTGCACAATATCTACATGACTGCTGGCGAGTAGGACTCCCGCTGCAGCACAGGGGGAAGGCTGCATAAAGATAGATGAGGAAGTAAGGATGCTATACCCCTTTATTTGCTCTTCCACCAAGTGGTATGTGGGATCACTGTGCTGTGAGAGGGAGGTGGGCACTGTGCTGCCAGTGATCAGACTGCTCACTGGATGGGCTTTCAGAATTACGGGGGAAGCATGGCCCCTATTTTCTCCTGCTGTCCCTTCCCATCATCTCAACGTTTTGCATGGAAGAGGCTTGCTTTTTTCCATGTTTGCTCTGGGACACTGTCTGTTTAATAATTCTCTCAGAGACATACTCATTGTGACCCAAGTGTTATCAGCTTGGGCTCAGGGTGTTCTCATCAATGTCAATCCTTCCCTCACACGTCTCTGTGCTATGCTCCACATTGTCATGTCAAAAGACACTCTGCAACCTTTCCTTTACCCTTTAGTGCTTGTCTGGCATTGGTCGGGTCATGGGAGATGTAATTACAAGAGGTAAGGAAAAGCCGAGCCTAAACCATGGATACAGTCTGAAACAAAGCTCCATCAAGCTGCTTTTTCCTTCCCACTGGCTCTGAACCAGAACAAAGAATAAGGCATCTTTTCATCTTATGTCTCACTACGGATGAAGAGTGTATTTCCTAGCAGACACCACACAGGCTTTTAAATCCCTGAATGAGTTTCAGGTAGAGGGTCCCATCGTGATGGTTAGAGATGTGGTAATTGTAAATGAGAGGTTTCTCTGATAGACAGAGAAAGATAAAACTGAAACTCCCACTATGAATCTAAATAAGTGCTCTTCAGCATTAATTGCTCTAAAGCAAAAAATCCACAAAGCATTTTTAATATTGATTTGCTGCTTTACTGCATTCTAAAAATCTGCTTTACAGATTTTATTGGAAACCAGTGACATAATCACCTGCACCACATATAAAGTAAGTGCAGCTTAGAGGAAAAAGTAAGTTTATTCTGGTATTTAATATTCTCTATCACAAGAATTTGATCAATATAATGCAGTGTGCAGAATCAGCCTGATTTGTATTTTAAATGCCTTCTTCAGCACCATGGGGTTATGTACTTTATGCAGCCCCAGGCTCTGGTCAGTGAAACAACTGCCCCTGTTACGAAGGTCAGACTTTTTACCAGGTTGCACAAATTGCCGAAACTGTAATATGAACTTGTATATCTCTTGATATATTCTCATAAAGATTGGTGTCTTTCTGTGTGATGGGGCACTGCCTCAGATAGCATAACAAATCCCTCTCAAGCCTGTAATTCCAGTCTTTGTTTCTGCCCTGTGAGTTCTGCCAAACCCTCACATGCCCCAGAGAGAGAAATCTGGGGGTTTTGATTGTACATACTGTGCAGATTGCTTCAGATGCTCCCATCTGCAGTATAATCTTCTGTTCTGTACGTCAGCTACGTGCTTCTGAGATAGCATACATTTAAGGGGAAACAGTGAATAAATACAGAGAGAACCTCATACTGTGTGTCCCCAGCTGGTAGCTATGGTACATGAGAGCTGCTCAATGAACATTACAAAAACTAACCCTATAGGAACTCACCCTCTACAAACTAATAGCACTGTTCCTTACCAAACCTGTGATTGAAGTGTCACACCACTTAAACACATACTCTTCTCTAAGCCTAGTTAAGTACCACTTAAGTACCACCACTGTGTTTGCTGTTGCTGGGCTCCCACCCATCTATTTCCAGACCACCACAACAGTTTGACTGATTGAGTCCATACCATAACTTCACTCCAATTTACTAGTTCTAAATACAGCTCGGTGGGAAGATTTCATGACTGAATAAAATGTAATGCTGCAGGAAATAACGAGCAGTGGGTAGAGCATGTACCTTTATCACAAGGTTCTGAAAAAGCCTTGGCGAAATGAGCCTTCCCCATTTACAGCTTGAGGAACAACATTTTACTGCCTGAATCCTTTAGAGAACCTCTTGCAGTCCGATCTGGTTAGTGTTAGGAAAATGCTTAGAGGTCCTGAACGAAATGCTGGCACATGTGTCCAGAGAATAACCAGTATCTAAATTGAATGAAAAACTTTAGGGTTAGTACGTCTATGAGCTTCTGTTTACCAATAGGTTAAGAGGTTGTGCTGGGCAGAAATTAGCAGTCAAATTAGCAACAGGAAAGACAAAGTTATTGTTTCTTTTTTCCTTCTTTAATGCTGCAAAATAGACGCTGCTAAATTAGAACCCAACTTTAGTAATAATAATATAATAATATAACAATAAAACAGGAGGTCAGATTTAAAGAGCTTGCCCTTGTGTTTCTTGGAAGACCTCTCTGTCTCTAAGTTGACAGTGCAGCTGTTCACTGAAAATTATGCAGAAAGATTCATAAAATTTTAGTTAGTATCATAAAATATATGGCAAGCCGAACAGCTTTAAGAAACCATGGATCACATTGTTCAGCTGAAATAGCTGACATTTTCACCCTGTAGCTGTTGTATTTATCAAGTGCAACTAGTAAAAAAGAAATATAATAGAGGAAAGTAAATCAATCCTATTTCAGCTGTGTCTAATCAGAGTTTCTCCTAATGTCCCATGATGATCCGAGGGGCTGGGAGATATAAGAGTGTGACTGGCATCCTGCAGCAAAAATATTATCACACACTTCAAAGCTATTGGCTGCCTTTCCTCAAAGAAAGTCAGAGCTTTAACGTGCACCCTGATGAAAACAGGATGGCCCCTTTCAAACAGAGATGATAGAGATAGACGAGGCAGTAAGACGAAACCAGCAGGAGCCAGCACACGCAGGGCTGCAGTAAATCTAGGCCATAAACAGAATGCCTCCTGTACTTAAAATCTTCCACAGCCCCCAAGCTTTCCAAAAGCATGGCAGCAGCACTGCGGCACCTTTTGGCCTTGCAGACCTGCGGAGGTTCAGAAGGGGCACCAATCCTGGTGATTTTATGATGACTTGTGGCCATGAAACTAATGTTCTTTACATCTTTAGGGAGAAAGGTGTGAAGTCTGATGCAGGCAGAGCCGAGCGGCCATACGATAGGGCTGTACATAGCTGCTGCTGCCCGTACAAACACTGCCTGCAGGAATCATGCACCAGGGCTCAGGTGGCTTGTCCCGGAGAGGACTCCCTGTCCAGGATCAGTTAAGCTTCTGACACCGTCAATCAGAGTGAAGTGCTCCTAATGGGAGCTGCTATGAGAGGTGTGCTGCAAATCTTGTGTTCAATCCTGTGTTCAGTTCTGGGTCCCTCACTACAAGAAAGACATTGAGAGACTGGAGTGGGTATAGAAAAGGGAAACAAAGCTGGTGAAGGATCTGGAGCACAAGTGTGATGAGGAATGGCTGAGGGAACTGGGGTTGTTTAGTCTGGAGACGAGAAGGCTCATGAGGGACCTTAGCGCTTCTTTACAACTAGCTGAAAGGAGGTTATAGTGAGGTGGGGTTCAGTCCCTCCTCTCAAGTAACAAGTGATACGACATTCTATAAAATGTGCCTTGTAAATCAAGGGATTAGCAACTGCTCTAGAATTTTAATTCCCTAAATGCATGTGTTTCACATGGTTTATTAGAACTAAATCCAAGGGGAGCTGCATACTGTGACTGGGTTTCCAGGGTTCAGATCACACAGGGGATATTCAAAAGCACAATTTAAGGCAGCGCTAGAGTATGACCCAATATTTACACACACAGATAATCAAACTGCTCAGATTAACTCTGCTTTACAGAATTGATTCAATTGGGTGTTGTTTTTCCTTTGAGAGCTTAAAAAACAGCTGCTGATTCTGAAAACAGGCCTGACAGAAATAAAGCAGCGTTACCTCATGGTTTTGTTCTGAGAATTGACGTAACTACATTTTAATAAGTAAAATGGCATTTAAAAATATTTTACATGGCACATGTCTGGACACAGTACCATGGTTTATATGTATATGCTTTACTTTTGAGATTGAGATTCTAAGGCCCAGTTAGAATTAAATCTGGCAAGGGACGTTAAAAATAACAGGAAAGGCTTCTATAGGTACGTAGCAAACAAAAGACAGGGGAGGGACAAGGTGGGCCCTCTCCAGAAGCTATCGGGAGGACTGGCTACCCTGGATTTGGAGAAGACTGAGGTTCTTAATGACCTCTTTGCCTCTTTCTTCACTAGTAAATGCTCAGACCACACCA
>NW_009914821.1:0-11545 GCF_000696875.1 Nestor notabilis
ATCCATCAAATTGATGTCTCTCCAATTTAGCTCCAGAGGGGTGGAATGTTGTTATTAGGAGATGGATATGGTGAAATCTGTGGGTTTAGCTATGCCTTCTCCTGGTCTCTTTGTTCTGAAATCACTAAGCTTTGCACTGATTTTCAAGGCATAACAATCCAGGAGAATGCAGGTTTCTGAAGTGGCACAGATAAATAGGAATCTGTTCAGACACCCTCTGATCTTACCACTTTTGAAGTGGCCTGCTCAACATTTCAATTTGCTAAAAGAGAAATCTGTGTTATTGTAGTTGTGTGCTCAGAGATGAGTGTTCTTGTTTGGGTTTTTTTTTTCTTTGAATAGGGAAAAATTAAAATATATTGGAAGCTTCTCTAACTGTTTATAGTGAAACAAGAAGTAGAACTAAATATTTCAGTTCTTGACAGCATTCAGTTATGAAAAAAATCATGCTTCTATGACTTTAGTGGTATATGTCTATAAAATTACAAGAAGTCTTAGTTATCAGAAATATATAAAGTAAAAAAATTAATATTGAATCATCAACATGTAACTAATGTGTCAATTTTGTAACTAATGGGTGGTTGGTTACTTTAGTTGAGGACAAAAAGTACTAGTAGATTTGTTTCATTCCAAATTTTACTATTTCTTCTCTTGGACAAACCAGGCTGACTGCCTGTAGTTGGTACTGCAAGCAGTGTGAGTCAAGGCAAGCCTGAACCGTGCCTGTGAATCACTGCTTCTGACTCTTAGGAAATTCCATGGACCTGATCTCCTCTAACAATAAGTTATCTACCTACGAGGGTTCCTCGAGGGGTACTTTTTTAGCTGCACACTTTGTTGAAGCCTAGATGCAGGTTACAATTACCTGGAGTTTGTTCTTGCTTGTTTTATAGGGGTAAGGAGTCCAACAGACAGGCCTAGATCACTGTGTACACTGCTTTACTTCCTGCCGTGAAGAGTGAGGACTGAATACAAGGAGCAGTTTTGTCTGCCACGGCTATGTCCAGCAGTGCCTGTTCTTCAGCGTACTTCAAAAGCTTTGTACTGCTTCACTGGCCTAAAGTGAGGCTCAGGGCAAGACCTTTCTTTCAGAAGAACCCTGTTTTCTTTCAAAGTGTGGAGAACCAATACTGCCTGTGTGACTGAATTATTGAGGCATGTTCTGTGTGCTGGTTTGGCGTGTTATGAAAGATGTCTATGATCTGTAATCATAGTTTCTGTGCTTGTTTAATCATCAAGGAACAATAATTCTTCTGCTTACCTTCCTTTACCTTTCATCCTCCTCCATCCCACCTTGCCAAAAGCATGGGATGTTCCTGAGCTTGCTATAACCTTTCAATAGTTCTTTTCTGTAGCTGGAACATTTCTGTCAACAGGTTTTCCCTCCTGTGGGTACCTACTGCATAGCTGTGAAGGTACCCAAATAATACACTTACGTTTAGAATCAGAGGACAGCAGCTTGTCAAAGATGCTTGCAGTCACAGCAATGGCAGTTTCTGTGACCTGGGCTACACTAACTTGCAAATAACCCGATATTAAACAGCCTGAATAACTTGAAACTGCAATAGCTTGGTTATTCAGGATCACCAGTGATTTAACCATGCATTTGCTTCTGGCTGGAGCGCTTGCTTCCATTAACCACTTCATGTAAGTGAAGGGGTTTTTAACTTTTGGTACCTTTCATGAGACTGAGGTCCAAAGGCTCCTCAGACTGCAGACATCACTGTGACAACTGGTTATGTTCCTCCTCAACTCCACAATCTGTAACTCTGGACAGTAATGTTTCTATGGATGTATGGAGGAGCATCTCGACAGAAGCTAGTATTTTCTGGGCTTGTGAGACCTTACAAGACAAGCAAACTGAACACAGGTTCTTCAAAATGAATTTGATTTCATTGAGTTTAAGGTACCCAAATGGGGAAGGAGAGGCATTGAGTGTTCAGGGTGGGGCAGGGGCCAGAAATACAACTACCACCCTGTTTACCTTCAGGGGAATGGAAGTGGACAGGAAAACTTGGCCATCTACCAGCAGCTCATCACCACCTGCCACAAAGCTCATCACTTCCAGCTGGGACTTATGTCAATGGCAGGGCACTGTCATTGTTTGCCTGCTCCCCTATCCTGCAAGCCATTCTCTCATAGTTTAAGCCGACAGTACTTAGCAAAGCTGGTATGCTGAACTGATTTGGGGGGTTTTGTGGGTTTGTTTTTTGTTTTTTTTTTTTCTTTTATGCTACCTTGAAATCCCATCCTCCTGCATAATTACCTGTCTTTGTTGAGAAAAATTGCAGTGGAGAAAACGCTTGTTAGTTGATGGGATAAGAGGGGATGAAACAGGTCTCTCAATCCTCATTCCTTTTGTGTACACTGGAAGGCTCTTGGCACAAAGATAGCTGGATTTCCAGTGCAGCAGGGAACAACACTGGCTTCTATTGAAATAATTGGGCAGATGCTACAGAAGATTATGCAGTAAAACCTATATGTTACTTTTAAGTGGCTGGGTTTTTGATAATTGTTGTAGGACAATTTATTAGGTAAATAATTAGTCTTTCCAGATAGGAAATAGGATATAATATACATTGGAGAGATTTATGAGAGCTAAAAAGTAACACATGCATTTATTGGCAGCTGTTTACAGAACTACTTTGTGTGTTTCATTTCATTCCTCAATTTTATTTCAAAAGCTTCAGACAATGCGGGATTGAGACTACGGTGGCTGAAAGCAAAGCAACTGAGAAATGTATTTGAAAAGCCTGCATATGATATCCATTCCTTTTATGAGGAATATTTCCTTTATGACCTCCTCCTGCTTTGTATTTAACATTTCAAAGAACTTTGGGGGACTGTCTGTAGGCTGTGTCTTCATGGAGCCAGTAGCCAAGGATTTAAAGTATTGTCATCACTGGCCTGAAGCTGAAAACTGCAGGCGATTTTAATCTCAGGGTGGGGGGGTGGGTGTTTAAACCCCAACCTTTTGTGTTCAGATTAGGAGTGCAGGAGGATAGACTTAAGGGGTGTTAGTGAGAGTTTTTTCATTGGCAGCTAAGTAATAGCATTGGGCTTTGGAAATACTTTTTTCCAAGTCTTTGTTATTTCAGTAATTACTATGTGGTGGGTAGAAATCCATAGGGTTTGTGGGTTTTTTAAGTACCACAGCAATGACACGGGGATGTGGGCAATAAAAAGCAGTACTTGTTTTCATAACTTTTTACTCCTTGGACGACTGAGGGCACTTAAATGGCTTCTCGGCTAGTCTATCGTTGTTTCAGTCCCGGACGTCTGTGTTTATTTTGTCTTGGTTCCATCAGCTTGGATAATAGTAATATCCATCTTTGGAGAGGAAGGAAGACTAAACCAATTTGGCACTAGCATCATGCTTGACAAATCTGAAATCTGCCAGCTGTGAAGGCAGCTTGCCTGATCTACCTTACCCTGTCTGAGTGATGGAAAGGTTACCAAACATCTCCCCCATCAAGAAAAAGATCAAAAGATAAGTTGCTGAGCACTTGCGTATAGAGTTTATTTTACTTTCTGTTAGAATCTAAGAAACGTTGGTCCTGAGTATTTGTTCATTCCTGGAATAGCTGAGGTAAAGAGCACTTGAAGTTTTTATGTATGGAAACATGGTGACTCCTTGCAAGAGTTTCTTACGTGAGCGCCGTATCTAATAAGATTTACCACTGTTGGCTTGTGCGGTATTGAGTTCAGCTCAATAGTGATCAGTTTTAATGAAGACTAAAGACTTTCTAGCTCTTAATTTTGTATGTGATTCTTTCAAACAGATTCTAATGCTAGTCTCACTTAAGATGTTTGCTTCTTTTGAAAAAGATATTTTTAGATTTCCAGAAATCTAAAATTCTCTCTGCCTTACAAAAATTCATTGTAATATGAAAACCATTTTGAAAGAAACCTTACCCTATGCCATTGCCATTCACATGCTTTAAAGGATGTAAGTATGCTTTTGTGGTGGGAGGGAGGAGTGTGCTTTTCAGAATTAGAGAGAAATTTTTCTCTTTATTTTTCTAATTTGATTTTAGTTTACTTAATTTGACTATTTCAATTCGGCTATTGTAATGATATTCCTTTGTAATAACGGGTGTTTTTCTTCATAACATCTACATGTTTCACTTATTCTTAGCCTTGACTCTGATAGTAAAGTTGTAGGTTGAAAAATTCACACCAGAGACTGCTCTTATATCTAATGTGGCACTCAAAATGCTATGTTAGAAGCATTTTGCCAAGATGAGGCTTTGTGTGCCTCTGCCCTTTGTCTAGCTCCACGGGGGAGTTAAAGATCTGGCACTGACCTTCCGACAATCTGGGAGGTACAGTGCTCTGCTGGGTTTAAGTCCCTCTTCATGCTTAAAAACAAATTAATTAATAACAATGTAATATAGAAGGATAGATAGGGGAAAAAAAATAGTAGTAGAGCTCCCTGTGGTTGATATATAACAGATTGCACTGTTACGTAGGACACCACCTAATAAGATGAAAATTATTTTGTTGGACTAGCCCCCAGCTGAAAAATGTAACTTTCTTACAAGGTGATGGGAGAAGTTTGAGACCCAGTGCTATAAAATGTTTTTTCTTGTTCCTCTACTAGAATACAAAAATCTCTACACTCAGGAGAAATGCTCAGAACAGCTTCTACAGAGAGGCAAGTGCAAGAGGTGCCTGCATAAACCTTCATCTGAACAGGGCAATGGGAAATTGTCTCTGGGTGCACACAGGTGGGTAATGTCAGAGCATCGAAAGCTAAGTGGAGGGTGGCAACAAACTGTGGTAACCAGGAATAGGCAGGGTAGCTGTCCAAGAGTGGAGTCTTCCTTCTGACAGGTGCTTCTGTGGCATCAGAAGGGAAGAATCTCTAGGGTCCCACTGAAAACTAATGACTAAAGAGTGCCACCTTCCTGGGAACAAACTGACTCTGCAACTCTGCAGTGTGGTCCAGAGGACAGGCTGATGGTTTTGCATTGATTTTTCAGAAGCCTTTGTGTCAGGCATGTGTTGAGTCACCTGATTTCTGTCTGTGTTTGACTCCTCTCCAGAGTTTTTTCTTGCCCAAATACTACGATATGCCAATGAGACAGCCTCTGTATCTGAGACTATAACAAAATATCCAAGAAGTAATTGAATTGTTTTTCTGTGAGACGATGAATCAGTATGTTTTTGCTCTTGGGTCTGTCTCTTGCTTGCATGCTCTTCAAACTGATTGGTGGGACCATACATTTTCAGTGCTAAAACACTATTTTGAAAGCCAGTTTAATATAGGCAGAGCTTCATGCACATATGGATGTAAATTCATGACAAGAGGTTGTTTACAAAGGGTGGAGTAGCCTATTTTCAGGCCTCCCAACTTTTCTACGTTTTTAAGATCTCTGCCTGTTCCGCATGCTCTCTATATATAATCTATAAAATATACTCACTGTATTGCACAGCTGTATAAGCAAGAATTCTGAGAGGAAGCTTAGTATTGGGTTGTTCAGCAAATGCTTTGTGGCATTATAGCAGCTGCTGGGATTTAGTTCCCTTGGTATGCTGCTTCAATTTTTAGAACTGTCCATCAAATACGTTCATTGTCCCATTCGCAAACATGCCTGTGGTGCTTTGTTCAGTTTTGGGTATGGCAAGTAATTCTTCTAGACAAGAATTTAGAGCTTAAAACTAATATGCTGATAAAGAATAGCCATACAACATGCAAAACAGTACCCACTTTCTATAGTCTAAGACCTTTTCTTTCTCAATGGATTTTTCCTTTAAAGGTGCCTACCTGACATGCAGAATGTGTGGTGTTTATTCTGCTGTAACACCCAGCAGCTTCACCAGAGCCCAAGGCCTGCTTGTGCTTGATGCTGTCTTGTAATCGTGTGAGGTGTTACACAAGCATAAAGCAGAAACACAGGCTCTGTGGAGGAATGGGAGGAGACACAGAGATGTGTGAATTAGCCTTTAAAAACATAATCTGTAATGGCTTTTACTGCTGGTGGGATCTACATTGACTACTCAGCTCTCACTGTCTGTTTTTTCAACTTGCAAAGCAGAAGGAGAAGCTGTCTTTCTAACTTGAGTACAGCTGGCCCCCATATATCAGTATGTTACTTAAATACCAGGGTACTAATGATATGTGACACCAGTGGAAAACAAGAAAGCTGAGGCCAACATTTTTGGCACGTCTTTTACTGCTGTATCCTTTGGAAGAGCAGGGAGTGAATGAATTGAGTTGCTGTAACTCCACATCTCCAGAGTTTTGAATTCTATTATATGTGAGAGGTTTAATAAATGCTTGACTGTGTGCAGAACTGCTCAGGATTCATGGCTTGCCTCCCTCTCCAGTTGGTTTTGTATACTGAGGAGCTCCAAACTCAGCTTCCATCCATTTTTACTAACTGGCTTTGAGTCAGTGATAATGGGAGAGGAAAAGCATGCATCAAAGTGAAGGCTGTATCCTACAGCCTGTGTTCCCTTTGGTAGGCTGGTATTTTTAGGTAGTCTTGGATACCCAGATTTAAAACCCTTCTGCATCAATTGTCTTCTGTGCAGAGCAAGCAC
Source organism: Nestor notabilis (assembly GCF_000696875.1). Taxonomy (NCBI): domain Eukaryota; kingdom Metazoa; phylum Chordata; class Aves; order Psittaciformes; family Psittacidae; genus Nestor; species Nestor notabilis. The sequence continues at coordinate 6,550 of NW_009914821.1, forward strand.
AAATGCTTGTAATCAGAAGGTCTGGCATGAAAAAAACAGGGGAGCCTTTCTTCTCATAAGGGAGGCAGGTTTGTCCTAAAAATCCTGCAAGTTAAAATAACTACCACGGTGCATAAGGTAGCACACAGAAAAATGAATTGGTGAGCTACAGCATGTGTGCAGCAGCTGCATTCCTGTCATCACACATTCCCAAAGCATAACAGAGAGAGAAATATGATCCGAAACTGGTTTAAGAGGTGCTGTAATTAAGCCAGGATTACTACCATGGTATAACACAACCTGATAGCGTTCTGGAGTTAGACTGAAGACTTGCTTGTGATAAGCACTAAAACATTTTCCTTTTCTTATATTTGGAAGTTTTGTCACTTACACTTTTGCCCCTGGGATTTTTAATTTCCCTTTTGGTGGAGTTCCTCAAATGCTCTCTCCAAGGAGAGAGGGTTGTCTCAGCAAGCCCAGCTTCTCCTGTGCAAATAAATCCATCAAGAGAGGCTGCCTTATTCTGTGACCTGGACCACAAGCATAGATTACAAGTACTTGGCTTCTCTTACATATTTGAGTAACAACAAGTATTAAGGAGAGGTGACAAATTAATAGTGTTGGTGTCAGAAGTCTAAAGGCTGCTGTGAAAAGAGGATGTGCCTCTTCAGGCACAGTTTTCTGGTTTGTTCTTGCCAGTATATCTGATTACAAAGACTTGGAAGGAAAAGTAATGCTTCCTACAGTTCACGCAGTGGACAATTTACTCCCTTTGTGGATGTGTTAATATTAGAAATGTCAGTAATGTATTTTCTCAGGAAGGCTATTATGCAGAGCTGTAGATCTAATAAAACCATATATTGACAAGGCTTGTGATATTACACCTGAATTTGGTGTTAGTTTCCTGAGTTCTTCATTACATTTTTTCCACCTCTTCTTGCACTCAACTTTTCTTCGCCCTCCTCTGCTTTAAGTGCATTTCAGCTGCTTGTGCTACAGACTTTTTCCCTCTCTGAGGCTGGCGACCGGGAAAAGGACCCTACCATAGACCTGCAGAGAGTGGAGCCACAAGGCTTTGTGCTGAGCACCTGGCATCTTGACAGTGCTGCCTCTTCTAGTGGTGTTGAATGCTTGTCAGACACCATCTCCACTGACCATAATAAAGCAAAGTCCTTTTCATTTCCTCCCTGTGAGGCAGCCAGTTGACTATGTGCAACAGGCAAGGTAGTGACAGGGTAAGGGAGAACCCAGGCTTTGAATGCATAGCTTGAGAGACAATGATTTTTGAGGTGTCGCTTGTCTTAGCAAAGAGGGGGATTGCTTTCCTCCTTATGTCCCCTGTATTTTGCCATTTTTATTTTAGGGTTTGGCTTGCATGCTTATTTAATTTGAAAACCTCGTGCAGTCAGTCCCCAGACCAGGCAAGCTGAGGCGGTAACACCAGTCCACCCTGCTGCTGAAGCCTCCTGCTCTCCCCTATGGAAACTTGTTTGTCATGGGAGGGAAAAAGAAGTAGCCCCGAATGAAACTTGAAATACCACATTACATGACAGCAATTACCATATATGCACACGTGCACAAGCACGCATGCACACACACATGGAGAGAAATGTGTACATCTACACTCACCATATTGTACTCTGCTACATAATTACCATTTTTCAATTGAGGAAAAATAAGCCTATGAAATGGAAGCTGGAACCCTTGAGTTTTAAAAGTATATTTGCCACTGACTTCCTATACTCTTCTGGGCCAGTTGTGTCCTTTTCTTTTTGCCATTTTCCATCTATAAAATGGGAACAGACCTGCCCAGCAACTAATAAGCGAGTGTTTATGAAGATCAAATGCAATAGATATCTTTAGTAATGTTTGTTTTCTCACTTTTTGAAAGATGACACAGAAAGTTTTCAGAAGTTCAGATTTTGAATTGCTGCCTATGAATTTGGACTGAATCAGGGTTGTGATTGAAAGCTTGAGCACGTAAGAATCTTTTGTAATGTCTTACATGTACCTAAGCTTCTTTTTTTTGAAATTCATAATGTTAAATCAGTGCCTTTGAAATGGCTACTGTTATGTTGCCAATTCGTGATAAGGAATTGTTAGGTTGGAAGGGAGGCTGGATGCCTAGTTCTGGTTTAGTTCAGACTTTTCCCCCCACCAAGATCTCTACAGTCTGTTCATCCAAGCTTCACTTCTTCCTCTAGTAACTCAAGAAAGAGGTGGTACCTGTTGGACTGTAAATACCAAATGATAAAAAAAATGCTTTGTCTGATTCTGATTCTCAACAAAAAGCTTCTGAATCAATGCAACAAGCTTTGAAACCATCTCCTTTTCCTCTTCGCCATTGATAGCAAGTGATCAGATGCCCATCAGCTCAATTCTTGTTTGGAAGAAGTATTTTTCCTTATTCCAACAAACTCCCTCAGACTATTTCCATCCTTCTTTTTACAATTAGGCAAAACTTCACCAATGTGTAACAGACAGGCAAAAATATTTGTAAATTAAATCAACATTTCCCAATGGTTTTAGCCAAAGAAAATAAGTCCTCCCTGCAACTGTTGGGACTGTCAGATTAAACAGCCTATTTTTATTTATAATTTCAAACTGTGCCTATAAGGGTGAGCACTATTGCTCACCAAGCAGGACAGACATTTGTATCTGGGAGTTTTTCGTCCCCTACCCTGCTCTAAAAAGCTGTATGAATCCAGACATTTATTGTCTTTTATTGAAAAAAAAAAAAAAAAAAAAGACAAAGTCTAAGAACAAAATGTTGTGGGTTGTTTTTAAGCATTCAAATTTTAGCTAATGATTTTATTTCAGTTTGGCCACTGAAGCAAAAAATCAATTACACGCACAGTTCTAGCAATTTTCCAAAGAAAACAGCCAGAACTTAAACTTGGTCTTTAATTATATATTTGATTCATCCCAGTAACAACACTTAACTTCAAACAACGCAAGAACAGGAGGAAACTTGCTCTGAATTCCTGTCTTCAAAGAGAAGAACTCTTGCAGATACCATGTCAGAAAGCTTTAAGCTGAAACCGAGTAAGATAACTGTGAGAAGACTGAATAGGAGTTTTAGCTGACCGCAGATCTCAGTACTGAGAGGAGGCCTCCAAAATTGCTTTTAAACAAACCTCCCCACATTTGGGAAGGAAAGTTGACCTTGCTAGGTGGATTGTTTACTCCTCTCATTCTTTTCTCCTGCCATATTAACATGAAAATATCTTTTCATAGCTGCAGGAACAACTTAGTTTTTGCTTAAAATTATCTTGCAATGAAAATGCATCCTGTTATCTGTGCCAAAAACTATGAACCAGCCTGATTCCTGCAATCGGTAAGTAGAAGGTGTCATGCATTAATTGTATGTACTATATTACTCTCATGACAACTCCTGCAAGTGTACAAATTAAATTGATTAAAACTACTTGAAGGACTAATGTGCACTGCCACCAGTTCATTAGTGCTCAAGAAGAATTGGGATATGTGTGCTTTATCTGATAGTTGCAAAGCGATTCCCTGGTTTTTCACTTGAAGCCTGTTAGAATAGCTCTGAAACTATACTCATACATTTTTAGTTGGGAATAATTATGTAGAAAGCCAGCGTAAGGATCAGTGTGGTCTTGTTTGGTGTCCCCATCTGCTTTGTTCTGTCTTTCTACTTCTGGACCTCATTTTTCCTCCTCACTGCTTGTTCCTATTTGTGTCATGTCTTTTTTTAATGGAACAGATTGATACCTAGGGCTGTGTCTAGACGAGGAGCGAAGGCTGAGTTTAGTTCAGCCATAGGTTGAAGTTGGCTGGCCACCTGTTTTCAGCCACTTCCTGACAGCTGTCGTTCATTCAAGTTTCAGACAGAGAATTTATGCTCCTGGCTAGAATTTAATTTGCTTTTACATCTGGTAGAACGGGTAGGGGTTTAGGTTTGACTTAGCTAGGTAGTGGTAACCAATCTATCCCAGCCTCAGCCTTTGATGAGAAAAGTTGAATGATTCTAGAAGTTCTTACTGTTTTTCTGGTCTGAGGGTGAAAACATGCTCTATTATAAGCTTTGCGTTGGTTGATGAGTAAATTGCTAGATGAGTAAGTTACATGATGGAAAACACAGTTTTATTAGTGGAGCTCTAGGCCATTTTTTTCTTCTTGCTCATCTCACTTGTTCCTGTTGCTACCAGTATACAAAGTATCAATGGAAATGTGTCATTCCTGATGGCTTTTCACACAGCTGGAAGGAGATGAGGCTGAATGAGAAAGGATCCCGTAGTACTTAATCTTCAAAGTTCTTGCTGGGTGTCATTCACTTAATTTGTACTCATGAGAAAGAGATGGCTGCATACGAGACCCTCAGTGATTCTTCAGTGTGTGTTCTGCCCACAGGCGTATAGCTAGGCGAGCTGAGGTGGGTTCTGCCGCGATGAGCCCAAAGCTGTGCAGCAAGGCAGCAAAGGGGTGATGCCTCAAGGTCCGCTGGCTTTGATGTTGTTTATTTACCAACAAGTCATCCTTTTACTGGCTCACCACTACTGAAAATTTTGAATTACTGACAAAATTACAGTCCTTGGATTTTCCACGCTCTTAGAAATGTGACACAAACCGTTGTAAGACAGGTTAAATAGTTATAAACATGTAAATATAAGTAGTTTATTGACAACTTTTTCAAATCCCTGCATTGCAGTTGTCTCTACGGGTAATGCTGGCACCACCTGATGCCAGGTGTGCTCAGAGCCAGCCCACAGAGGAGGCACTAATCAAACCCTTTGTATGGTTTTGGTTAACTGAAACTCATTTTTGGTGAGCTGGAGTTCAGTTTTGGTTACACGGTGTTCATAAAGCCCCTCTTCCCTCGCGGCCTGGCTGGTTCAAGATGGCACTCTGGGCGCAGATGCGCACAGCACTGGCGTGAAGGGTGAGCAGCTGTGACGGGAAGGGTGGTGTCCTGGCTATCCCTCTTTATAACGTGGTGGTGTGACTGACCGGGCCACCGGGAGAACAGCGGGAGAACAGCTGGGCAGAAGTG
>NW_009914822.1:0-8350 GCF_000696875.1 Nestor notabilis
GAAAGAGAAAAGAAATCTTTATACCTACCAATATATCAGTACTGGCAATAGTACTGAGCCTCAAATATTCAACAGCTCTCTGCTGCAGCTCAACATCAGCATTCTTTAGCTGACTGTCACTGCGCAATACATCTTGAATCGTAGTTTTGATTTCTGGGAACAGGTTCACAAACTTGATGTACGTAGACAGAAGCAGAGCTCGGGTAGGAACACTACACAGATGAAACTTGGAATGTAGCAGGTTGAACTGGATGAGGGGACTTAAAAGATGGGAAGAAAAATAATTCGTTCAGTTTACGTAGACATGATAATTCTTAATACATTAATAGCAAGAGTTGAATCATTTGTTAACTGGCCTTTATGAATATTGAATAGGCATTAAGATTCTTTACCAAAAGTGTTACTACTTCAAGTCAGTATTTTAAGCGTTTTACCTTGATCTTGGATCACCTGCTATCAGATTTCCAAATTCTCCCAATATGTAGCCACCTACTTTTACAAGATTCTCATGGCATGCTGGAGCTTGAAGGGCCTATAAGAATACATTAATAGTCACTGATCTGTAATGCATCAAAAAAGATCTTTTCTGTCATTTCCATGTCCAGTTTCCTACTCTACTTACCTGTAAGAGCAGGCCATAGGTCTAGGCACTATAGAGCACTTATGAGAAAAGCACAATAGGTGGTATGACTTTATAAAGAATCTCTAACTTAAGTATTACTTGCTTATGTAATGGGCTCTTAGGCCCATCTAGCATTATTGTGGACTTTTGAGGACAGATACAACTGCTAATTTCCTTCACATCTTTAGGGGTGTCAGAAGGATGTTAATATGCTTCATATAAACCTTGCAAGAATGTGCTGAAGTTGTCCAAGATAAAAATACTGCCTTCACTGAGTATGAAGAAACACATAGCAAGAATAAGTTCTTAAAGTCAGCTTAAACATTTAGGAGAGAAAAAAAAAAAAAGTGGAAAGCTAGTAAGAAGACTCCAAATGAAGTCAGAGTAACAAGGCCAGACATTTGAAAGTGTTCTCTTTCAGTAGTTCAAATTCCAGTTTTATCAGATCCTGAACAGAAGGAATGGGTATATGATTCTGGAAGGATCGTTAGTTAGGTGTTTTGGATTCCTGCATGCAGAAAACTTGAAGCGGGAGGTGGTGGGGGTGTGGGGTGAAGGAAAAAAGAAAAAAAGCTGCCCTATTGCCCTATAAAGTGCTTCTATTTTTACTACATTTCAGTAATTTTCCAGGTATAGAAATTTCCTTACTAAGCCATCCATTCAATGCCATCCACCAAAATACCAAAAAATCCACCCTGCCCTCCCTCATCAAAGACCAGAACAGTACTAGGTATATTTATATTACTTAAGCCAGAGAAGCTTCTCATCAGCTTAATGTGGCCTCTGGCTCTGAAAATCAATGATGCTAGTTTTATGGAAAGCTTCAGCAGCATTTTGTTGAAATATTCAGGATCATATTTTTATTCCTCCCTAACATGGGGAAGGACACACAGCTGCTAGATGACATTGTGTTCATTTCTTACCTCATTTTGAAAGTCAACTGAAAACAGTTATTCTCACCTCAAAAACAGTCTTTGCTGCATACCCTTGAACATCATCCCTGTTGATGACAATCTGAATAACTCGATACCACACTTCTTCACTGACATAATCACCAGCAATGCGAATCAGATTCAAGATTGTATCCACATACCAGGTATAATCCACTGCATACTTCTCAGCTAGAATCGCAACTTTCAGAACCTAGACACATGTAAGAGAATAAAGAAGGTGGACGAGCTTCTACTATAAGCTGTGTATTAAAATTCACTTTCATGTGCACCTAGTGATACCCCATGGTAGCCCAGAAGCCTCAGTTTCATATGCATCAGCTTCCTCAATTGCTCCCATAGTGAAGGTGAAAGAAAACTTTGAAATTATGTGCTAGAAGACACCAGTTGCCAGGTACATAATGCTTTCCCCATAATGCATTTGGGTACGTTGCATCTGAACAATTTATTGAACATCTTTCGTTTGCTAGAAAAACACCAACCCTCCTGCCTCCCCACACCTGGTGTCCCCCCCCCCCGAAAAAAAAAAAAAATCCCAAAAAAAACCTGGAAACACAAACTAGCAGAGACAGACCAGAGTCACCAAAAATACAGCTGGCTTTCAGGTCATACTAAGATTCCTATATCCTAAAGCAAACAATCAGCATAGGAAGAGACCTCCACATAATTTATCAGTTGTATTTATACCGACCTATTTCCTTAAGAGAAGCAAATGAACAGAACAAAATTCACATTATCTGCCAAGTCAGGGTAGATTGCCAACATCAGTAAGACAGTAAATTAAGAGATAAATCAACTAACACTGCATTCTATGTTAACTTCTCCAATAAAGAAACTTTAGCATCTAAACTAAGTATTACCATAAGTTCTGGCTACCATTCTAGGAAGGTTGTTAAATGAGTATTTCAAGTTTTGCTTTTTTTTTTTTCCCTGCTGGAAGGAAGGAGATACAATCACCTGAGAGAGGCACGATAGCTTATTGTTTTAGGGAATCCTTAGACTGAGAGAATGTTCTCACAGCATACACAGTATGAAGTTCTACCTACAAGTATTTATCTTACTAATATTTGAAGATATTTCAAGCAGTTGACTAGAGTAACACATAACCCTCACTTCTAGAGATTACATTTACTCAAGCACTGATAAAATTATTTTTATATACAATGCTGTGAGACAAAGATTAGCTTCTAAAATTCCTAGTTTCCAAGTATTCCCCCATGACATTAGTTTAACCTGTATGAAGAATATACTTTGTTGTTGACTAGAAAACTTAGGGGTTTGGGGTTTTGTTTGGTTTTGGTTATTTTTATTTTTATTTTTTTTTTTTTTTTTTTCCCCCACCATGAAAAAGAATCTCTATCACAGACTATCCAGCATCCCAATCAGTAAATGATACACATATGGTGCCGAAGCCAGAAACGAAAAAATAAAGAAACACAAATCTCTCACAATTTCTTCTCTAATGGAATAATCAGCAGTCTCCAAGTAATTCAGCATTTCAGCCACAATCTGTTGAGCATTGCTTCTGTCACACATTGCGTACAGTAGATCTACAGCTCTTTGTCGTACACTTACATCTCTTTCAGTCTGGAAAAGGGCATACAGCAGGTCAAGATTATTTCATCTTTATTTAGAAAGCTCACGCATCTTACTGAAGAAATGAAACTTACTAAAACCCATTTAAGACAAGTGCATTTTCATAATCTTTCAGACGCAGAATGACCTTGGATATACCCTTCACATAAGCTGTATTCTCACTTTCAGTCACCTAGAAAGAGGTCACTGGAGATTCTGACAGCTTCCCACTTTTAATATTAAAAAAAAAAAAAAAAAATTAAATCATCAGGTTTTGTTTCTGTAGTACACACATTCAAATCTGTGCAAGTGCTGAAGGGATTGGGGAGTTTGTAGAGATGACTCCACTATAACCCTAACTAGAGTGAATGATTTTTTGGTCCAATGTGCACTGGATAACTGGGACCACTGGCCACAAATGCACTAATAAATGACCAAAATTGTCAAACTGTCAACAAGATAATGAGTGATTAGCTACCTGCATGTTTAGTGTTGTGCTTGCCTTATATCAACAGAAGCTCAGCTAGAACAAGTTTTTGACTTTTGAAGTGAGACAAATATATGCTACAGCATGTGCTTGGAAGAAAACACATGTGAACACGAAAGTGTGCAAATAAATTTACATGCAAATCATTTTCCTCTTTTGACTTTTGCTTATTTATAAAAACATGGCCTGAGAATGTGTCTATTTTTTTGACTTTCTGATTCTATTGATTGGTGGAGCATATCAGCTTCTGGAAGTTGATATGCTCTACCTCTTTCCATAAGCTACTGCAGTGAAGCAATAGTGTCTAATACCAGGAAGACACTGGTATTCTTCACAGTATTCTTCATTTTGAAATTCCACATTTTGAAAGAGCTATTCCTCTTCAATCTACAGCTTCAGGACAATATCAAAGTGTTATAAAGGCCACAAATATCAGATTTACTAGCAAGCTGCAGAAATAAACTGAAGCTGACCTCTATCATTACCAGCACAGCAAGATTTTGCAGGATTAAGGAAAAAAACCCCTAAAGCAGACTTCTGAGAATAACTCCTTTGGTCCACAAGTATTATTATATTAACTGGGGATGAGGGGCTTGGGGAAGTAGGAGAGAGGGCATTGAGGCAGGGGAGAAGACAACACTCAAAACAGACTGCACACTTAAATATTTACCTTCAACGCATTGATAACTGTTTCTATGTGTGTTTTCACAGCCTCATGTGAGAATTCAGAGCTGGCAAGCGTGCACATGCTTTCCAGTGCTAGGTAACGCAAATTAGTTTCTCGGTGCTGCAAGAATTGACCTAGCTGGTTACAGGCACGGACTAGTAGATTTGGCTCACTGCACAGAACAGGAGAGAAAGTGAAAGGGTTAAAAGCAATAGGTTTGAGAACATTCAAACACAGAATATGATTTCTTCAGTGGAAATTTCTTAAAATGCCTCAAAGTGTCTGCTAGAATGCCCTGCTGGTGAAATGAAAAAATCAAATACTGTGAGCAAATAATCTCTGTTGGATTAGAATGGTGGGGTCAACACAAAACAAAAAACAAAAGAAACAAACAAACAGAAAAAAAATGGAAAGCAGCAAGAAACAAAGCAATAAAAAAAAAAAAAAAAAAACCAAAACAACATGCTGATAGCAACACAGTTCATTAATACTGTTCAATTCCACTGCTGTGGTTGTGTTCCAATCTAGCAAGCAACTTCACTGTCTGCTCTTCCTCCCTTCTCCCCCCAGTAAAATTCCATTTAGTGTTCAAGTCAAAGCCACAGCTTTTCACTTAAAAAAATACTCTCATAATAGAAGCGTTCTCACAGCTCACCTGTCATGATGTATAATTAAGCTTATTGCCTCAAACAGCACAGCATTCTTTGCATTTGAGTGTTGTACTTTTTTTGACTTTGGTGGCTCCTGCGCTTTGTTAAGAATAGTTTCCAGGCATTCTGTTAGACGACCACGTACCGCAGGGTCTTCTGGAGAAGAACGAGCCGTTGGACAACTTCATTTTGCTCAATACCCTAATTGCTACCTTAGGCCTTCCACCTTCCTAAATCTGAGTAAATTGAAGTGTTCTAATACATTAAGAACAGTTCACCCTCCCCCAATACACAGTTGGCAAAAGAATTCTAAGCCACAGTTCTATTTGGGTGAAAATAAAAGTCAAACACGATCTGCACTATAATATACTTCAACGCTTTAATATAGTTGATAATACTAAAGAATATTTAAAATGGCAGTTGCAACAGGTTTGTAAGATGCATGCTGGTTTGACACTTTGCTCTAAGCTACACAGCCTTTTGAATTCGGTTGTTGGATTTTAAGAATCTGAAACACTCAAGAGCACAGACTTCAGTATCCTTGTCTTAAGACAATGCGCTTGCACTCCAAGTTATGGTAACTACAGCACAGCAGCTCTTCGGAGATAGTGTACTACATAAAGAGAGATGACCACTGTTATGACCACTCCATTACCTGGAGGTGGGTAGCACTGTAACAACCTCAGAAGTTTCACAGATAACCAAGGAGCAGGAACAAAGTAGTACGTATAGTCCTGAAGATCTGTAGATGCAGAAGTTACAATCTGTAAAATAAGCAGACGGCACATCAGCTACTGAAGCAATGCACAATCATGAGAAGAACCTAATGAATGCTGTAGGTTACCTTTGACAGAAGCTTACAGAACTATCTCAATAGCAATTAATTTAATTAGGTGCAAGTTGTCATACTATCAATAAACCATCAGGTTCCCTAGTAATAGAAATTCAGTTTTACAGATACGGTAGTCTAGGAAGCATCTTCCTGAAAGCATATTTGCTTTTCTTAAGAATGAAGATGACCAACTTGTAATGCTACCACATTTAACTGGAAGCTGGACTTTCTTTGGTCCAGCAATTCAAAGATGCAGCCAACAGAAAACCTATATAATGTATTATAGTTGACTGATGTTGGTGAACATAGAGTCATAAGACTCTATGACAAACTGAGCTAAAGCAGAAGGTCGAACTAATACCTTTAGTAATATTCATACTGCAGAACAAAGAACAGATAGCTTTCACAGGAGCAGTTTATACGCATAGTGACATGTGATAAGAATCGGATTAGGTTTCAGTTGTGGTACACCCATTCATGGATTTCTTTTCCCCCTTTTCCACCAAGAAAGTCTGGGCAAGCTAATACAGTTTGCTGCCCTGGTAATCAAAAAGCTGTATGAACCGAAACTGAAACATCTTCACTTTTAATGGTACCCTAAACTAACCTGACCTAGAAAGCCAAGTAAGTTAAGCAACAGTGAAGTATTATCAGGGTTATCATTGGACTCACTCTGCTTAATCTAGATACTGCCAAGGAGACTGAAGTTTTAAACTCTTCTGGGTTCTTCTGAGCCAAAGTGGTGATCAGACTTGTAGCTGCAGTAACCACACCCTAGAAAAAAAACCCCAAGGTAATACCTTCAATTTCGTAACAGTTTAAGATACTGCCCATTAGCAGCTTTTACTTCAAGTATTTTTCAATAAACAACAAATCAAAGTTCACCCCCATGGCAAAGCCACACATTAAAAAGCCCTTTATTTGGCTAGCAACTAGACTAATTACACATCTTCAAAATCCAATAGGATTTCCAACAATGTAACTGCCACAGTTGCAGAACATTTAATGTTATTTTTCTATTAGCTGTGTCTCATGTTTGGACAGTACAACTGAAATAACACAGAGCTGTGGATGCAAATTGTCTTATTGCACAAGCAAAGGATGAGTAGAAGAAATAGGATGCAGCATATCACCCAGGAAAACTCTAACAACCCAACATGGAGATGGCTCTTCATAACACAAGCATCATATATTACTGCAGACTAAGGCATTCTTATTACTGCTGAAGCACAGGTCTTTAACAGCCTTACTTCATAAAGTAACTAGACAGTGGGGGAAAAAGTAAGTCTGTATCTAGAACAATAAGTTAGTATTACACCTATGCAGTATGACTTAGGATCGCAAGGCACAAGATTAATTTGTTTACAGTCAGAGTAAAATAACTTGTGCACATAATTTTTAAATGTCCAAGTTTAAAAGGCTTTACTAAAAATAAATATACACAGCAACTAAAAGAGGACAACAGCTCCCACTTCCTTCCCTGAACCTGAAGAAAACAGCAAGTCACCTGCTTGAAAGATTCAAGAAGAAAGAAATTAACAGTGTATTTCACAGCAGAAGTAACAATCATTCTCTATATAGTAGGCCCGAGCAGCATAATGAAGCTGACTTACCAAGTGCTGGTCATTGAGGAGATGTACCACTCTAGATGTCCAGTCTCCCATGGGAACAAGGTCAGGAGAAGTTCTATACAAACGCAGCAAGCATAAGGCAGCACTCTGCTTTACACTGTCCATAGTATCTCTGCACAACATAAATGTGGATTAAAAAATACAGTGACGAAATCGCAGCAATACTTGTAGGCTAGTATTATGCTAGTCTTCGCACTGACTACATTCTAGCCAGGTAGAGAATCTTTTTCAGCAGAAGCTTAAAGAGAAGTTCACTAAATTCTTACTATGATGTTCTTAATTTTGTCCAGTAAGTTTAACTAGAGAAGTTTTCAACCATTATGTATGTCTAGTAGCCTCCATAATGACTCTTTGCAACTTAGAGCAATGTTTCTTTTTATCAGCACTGAAAGTCATTTATGCATCTATCATTTATGCAATATATCGTTATATGCACACAAGCTCATCTAATCACAAGAACAAGCTTTTTCCAAATTGGCTTAAATCAAACAGTTAAGGTACACTTCATTATGCATGCAACCAAAACTGCATCTCCTGACAAGTCCTGCATATCAGATACAAATCATTAACTACTCAACAGCTTCAGTATCTACAACTAGCAAGCAAATCAGCCAACTATCACCAAGCATGCAATCCACAAATTTATTCACCTTGTCATCCATGCTGCTGGCACAAAAATGGACTACTGTAAGAGCAGCATGCTACTATTCTAGTTCAGTGAACCCCCTTTAACAAAGAGAGTCAATTAAGCATTTTGTATGTTGTACAAGTAATGGCTAAAAATTTACAGAGCATTAGCACCGAAAGTTTTAAGACTCAGTTTATACTGTGCAATCTTGGTTAAATGTTCAAAAACCTCTACATCCCCAATACAGGTTCAGTTCACTGTCAATATCTTTGTCGGCGACATGGGCAATGGAATTGAGTGCACCCTCA
>NW_009914823.1:0-531 GCF_000696875.1 Nestor notabilis
CCGGAGAAAGGGGGGGTCCGGGGGGTGGGGTCTGGTCCCGAGGCCAAATTCAATCCGGGTGAAGGGGATAAAATCCTCCTGTTTATGCCCTTGTTCTAAGGGAATATCCGCCCCGTGCCCTGATGCCCGCGGAGGTGATGCTCCTACTGCCCACTCCGGTGTCGGAGCAGGGCAGATCTGTAGCCACCGACTGCTTTCATGGAAACCTTTTCAAACTACTTCAAACAATTAAAGATGTTTACATTAAACCATCTTAAACTATTTAATGAGTTACTAGTTCTAAAAAGAAAGAGAAATAATGGATTTTACTAACTGTACAGTGGCAGCATTTAAGGTCGGCATTGAAGGACATGGTGTCAGCACCCTAACCGGTGACACCACCAGCTATTAGATCAAAAATCATCTAATACTGTGATTCAATATATTGTCCTAAATTACTTTCCAAGGCTTCTAAGGAGCTGGCAAAATTCTGTAGAGGTTGCACAAGGAAGAGTCATCTGAAATTTGAAACAGTTCTTAGATTTCATCTTT
>NW_009914823.1:549-1218 GCF_000696875.1 Nestor notabilis
AACTTGAATTCCTCACGGCAAATTAAAAGCTGATTCATGTAATTCAAAACTGTTCCTGTAACTGAAAATCTAATCACTGCAAATGCTCTGCCAGACAAGTGACTTTCCTCCAGTCGGAGCCTTCCCAAAGCTAAAGGCACAAAACAACACTTTTGACGCAGCAGTTTCAGAAACCTTTGCAAACAAATTGCTTGGGGTGAAGTTTTAAGATCACACTAAACTTTTTAATAACAGAACTAAACTTCAGCTGTGCCCACCACTTTTTATAGAATATCTGTTCTATCATTATATAATAAAACAGAACGAAAGTCATCAATTTGCACCACAGAACTTAGGTTGCTGTGGAAACCTTCATTATTTATTTTTTTAACATGTTCAACTTCTGTTTCAACACTGAGCAGGGGACAGCTTTCTGTCTGCACTTTTGTTTGGTTTTGGGCTGCTGGGTTTTTCTTTCCTGTGCAGAGTGCAAACAGAAAATGGCCAGTAAGTAAGCATGGCTGCGCATTATTGATTTAGAAAAAACAACTTATTCAGTCATACCTTAATTCATATTCACATTTAGGCATATGTATTTACAATAGCTTCATTACTTTCCTTCCTGAGGCACTCCCACAGCATGCAGAAATAGCTTTTTGAAGGGACAAAGCCTGACAAAGTCATTGAGCT
>NW_009914824.1:0-18722 GCF_000696875.1 Nestor notabilis
CTATTCTATGATTCTATGATTCTATGATCTAACAGTTCAGGAACTAAATAAGAACACTCCATATAACATCATGCACTTCATACAGGCACTTTTTCAGATGTGCTTAGGTGATAAGAGAACACAGTTTGAAATAACTGGAAGAAGAGTTGAGAATGGTTGGGAATTTGTCCTGGGGAAGACACACCTAGCAATGTTCTTGTTTAGAGAGTCTTCCCCGAACATGAGGACCTTCTTAAAACTTAGCAACACTTTTAAAAGTACATATTCAAACTGATAATATAACCGCAAGCCCCTCAATAAAATCTTTTTATTTCTGTATTAAAACACAGATTCACCTGCTTAATTCCAAGTTTGTATTGAGCAAGCATTAAGACACTGCAATTCAAGACTCTTCAGAATGATGCATCTTGTGTTAACTTAAAAGTAATGATGGACCAGACGTCTCTTTCTGACTTTGTAGTTGGGGTTTTTTAATTATTTTTCCATTTTATGGAAGCACTGAGATGACCATTACAGAAGTAAGGAATGTAGATAAAGAATATTTCAAGCTCTCATCTTTTTGCTTTTCACAGATGCAACTTCCATTTATCCTGAGAAACACAGGGCTTTTTGACCTGAGGTGTGTGTAAGTCACCATAAATAAAACCAAAGTTGTTCCTGTATTTTATATGTCATTTTGCACTCATTTTGCATGCAGGCATACAGTAATTGTGTAGAGAATGATAAAGTGGTATTTGCTGGGAGAATTTACTTGTTAAGGGACAGATCTTCTAGAGCTATTTAAGTCCCAAGAAATAGTGACGGTCATCTACTGGAGTTTTCCAAAATCTCTAAGCAAGGAATTGAAATCTATGAAAATGAGGAGTGAGATCTTAAGAGGCTTTGTTGAACATTCTTGAACGTGTCTGTCTGTCCCTGCACATTTGGACCTTCAGCACTGCAGCAGAGATGCCCACCATATCATTCTTCTGTCTGACCTAAAATACAAACCCAAATACTTTCTTCTTGAATTACTTGTTTAGTTGCTTCATAAGATGCAAATTCAGTGATTGTCCATGCTTACATCTCAGGAGATGATAGTGTCATATTGCACATTTAATTTTTACTATTAGGACTGTTCCCTTCACAAGCAAAAAGACAAATGTAGCTTCTTAAATCTGTGTCTTAGGATAGAGTCAAACATAGTCAGCACTGCTTTCAGTTAAGTATAGTGAGATTATACTGGCAAATATATCATGATTGCATAAAGTAATAGAAGTTGCTTTCTTCAGATCAGTGTCTTCTGTATTTTGAATAAAACTCTGCGAATGCTGAGACTTTTAGAGTAGTTCCCAGCACCTCCCATTTGCCTATTTAGATATTGAAATTACCTTTGATCTTGAAGTATAAGACTATTCAGTCAGTTTACCAGAGATTAAAAAGCTCAGCCTCCAAAGAGGCTGCCTCAGTATCCCACCAGGCTGGGTAGAGCCTTATCAACAAGGGGCACCCCTTGCAGGTAGTACCTGGTTGACAGAAATGGTCTTGTTAGCTGCCTTTTATTACCCACAAAGAAAAATGTTGCTTGGTATGAGTCAGGATGGCAGAACCGGGCCACTGGTGAACAAAGAGTCCTGGATTATCATTCCAAAAAGCCCCCTGAGGCCTGTATCAAGAGTTATTAACCACTGACACAGCACATAGCATTATTTTGTAGGCTTAAGTGGGATTTCAGTGGCATATTGGGTGTTGTGTCTGTGTAGGGGTGAATTTTGTCCTCTGTTATTTTATCTTATAAATAGCTGATACAGTCTCTCTTTTACGTTATTGTTTAAATATCTTTCAAAAGTATGTTTTCTTAATCCCCTGCTGCTTTTTTTCTTTCTTTCTTCTAATAAAGAATAAATAAATTTGCAAATCCACACATGGCTGAAACAAAAGGCAAATAAGCCTTGCACGGTTTGTATTTGATGTGAAATACCTCATTTTGATGATTTCAGTCATCATTCATTTGAAAAGCAGAAGCTACAGTTGTTAAGCCTCATTATTTTCAATGAAGCCTGACAGTTTCAAGGTTAAACAGAAGACAGCTACTTTCATCCCAGTGGTATTTCTCTTCGAACATGGGCAGCTCTTTGCTAACTTGTTTTGCTGTGGCATGCAGTGTCATTGCTTGGTCACAGAGTGGTGCACATATAAGCCCAATTGCAGGATAGTGTAAACAGTGACTTCCATAGAATCATAGAATAGTTAGGGTTGGAAAGGACCTTAAGATCATCTAGTTCCATCCTATGTCTCCCCAAAAGAAACCTAAATTATTGAAGTCATTTTTCCCCCACTTGTATAAGCCACACTGTACTTGTTTTGAACTGAACAGTGATTTAAATAAGCCATTATCTCAGATTTTACTATTTTTCTGCTATCTTCCAGAAAAAAATTTGCAGCCCAAGCCTTCTGTCTGTCCAGACAGTTTGAAATGTTTCTCCTGTGCTTTATGTCTCTGAAGCACATTAGAGGGGGTACTAGTGTGAGAGAGACCTCCAGTGATGATAGTTAAAGTAGCTGAGAAAGCTGCAATGCTTCTGAAGATTCATGCTGTTAAAAGTCAGGACTGATCTGCCATTGCTTTCTGAAATTGCACATGGACTAACTGACTTAACAGGGAAACTTCTCAGTAAGAGAAGCTGAGGAAGCTATGACCTATCAGTAAACACTCAGAAGCCAGAAAATATGAATTTATCCACTGTGAGAAAACTTTTAGGAGCAAGTAAGTTGTGAAAGCCCTGATTTTCTACTTTCATAGACTGATTGTACTGAGTTATGACTGGATGCTGCCTGCCTCCATAAAGACAAAGTGCAGTAGAGGTACATTGCAAAATCAGGAAAAATGCACTAGCTGGTTAAAAAGGGAAAGCAATACTCAGAAAACTGAAGGGAGAGGAGTAGCCAAGCAGTAGTTTTTCACCTGTGCTTTCACTCCCTTAGAGTCCCTGTGGAACAGCTTGAACCAGATGAACTTTTCATATACATTTCCTGGTGTCTGATAATTACATTAGGGTGGTGAATTCTTAATCTCATTTCAGGAATTAAGTCACCTGGTGAGCACAATGAAAGGTGTAGCTTCGTGGTGCTTGGTGGTTCCTGGAAAACGAGTGTTTCAATACGTACCATGTGCGTTAGTCATGACTTGTGAAAATAAACCCAAGATGTGTTAACTAGTTTTCCTACACTGAAGTTACTAATGCATCCATGAGATAAAATGCATTTTTCAGGTTTGATAAAGCTATTATTCTTATTTCCTATCTGCATTCCTCATATTGTGTAATGTATTGGGAAAAAAAGAAAATAAAGACTGTCTTTTCAGATAATAAAAAAAGGTCAGCTTTGCAACAGTGCACAGTTTTTTGAAACTGCACCTCTTTTTATCTATTATGGAAGTTGTGTATATAATAAGCTGGACATGGCTCTCAAAGTGTTCTACTGCACACAGTGTCTGCTTTTTTATGTCATTAGTTTATTTGTAGGACAGCTTTCAGTGAAGGATTCCATGAAATACAGACAAATTGAAGAAAGAGCTTGAATGCATGATTATTGGAGTGAAGGTAAATGTGTGCAAAGACATTTGCAGAGTTGAAGAACTCTGCACAAATTTAGCCCTTTGCATTCACCTACATATCTTAACAAAAGGAAAGAATTAATTAAGCCAGTGAGATGCTGGACATGCTTATAATCTGTGCCTTAAAGCTAAGAGAGGATTAGGCAGCTCTCTGTCCTACTTAGGCTGTTATTTTTAATGTATTTGTGTTGACATAATAATCATACTGGCCACCTTCAAAATGTCATCTTCCACATCCTCAGAAACTTGGCTCACTGAGTATTTTGAAAAGATTTTTGCATAAAACAGTTGGGGGTTTAGGCATAAATTTATAAACTGGACAATAAAACTATCTGCTGGATAATGGGTAAGGTATTTTTTAAGGGAAAACAACAGCTAGGTGTTACATTTAACAAGAGCCATGGACCACTCATATTTTAAAAGTGAAAGAATTGAATGTCCTACTTACACCGAAGATTATGTGTGCCACAGGACTGCTGCAGAGGGTTTTGCATTAATGCCTTACAGGGACCTCAGATGCTACATATACCACAAAAGTGAGTTGATATATATCACTGCCTGCAGATGGGTTGGGTTGTAGGTGAAAAAGTTTTCCGTAAGTTGTCTGCATTTTCCCTTAATGTCTGTCTTTTACAGTAGTGCTTTGTTTCCGAGCATGACCACCACCAGGACAGCTTGGTTCAGTGCAAACACTGTCTCTTTCAGCCAGAACATTCCTAACGTTAACTTCCTTTTTTTTCTCTCCTCTTCCTCTCCCCTGCCCCCTCTCAGGTTGGAAAGGCTGGTGGATGTCCTGAGGAAGAAGGTTGGAGCAGGGACCATTAGGACCATGATCTGATTGAAAGCTCTAGTCTAAGGAAGCATTCACATCTGGTGACCAGGCTGCTTCATTCAGCACTGTGTAAACACTAAAGCCTTAACTTAGCAAACAGTTGTTAGAAGTGGGACACTCCAGCGACATTCCAAGCTGAGATAAAATCAAATCATAAATGTTTAACTACTTTGCTGCTGAGTTCTGTGATTTGTTGAAATGTTTCACTGCAAACATATATTTGTTTTTAAGCAGATGCATTGTAGCACTGTGTACTGTGAAAAATGATGTAGATGCTTATTTTAACAGTCTGTCCTCTTGGTGTTACTAGACTATAGTCTGCTTCAAGGCACAGCTCGATCACGTTTTCAAATACTGCAGGCTTCAGGTGCAAAATCCTGCAAATCGGTTTCAAAATTTAAGTTTCATGTCATTTGTGGGACTGCAAACAGTCCAGTATCTGTATGTTAAATATTTTAATTCATAAAATAGGTTCACATTCAAGAAATATCTATGGCTAGTGTATTGGAGATTTTTTCCTTCTTACTCAGCCCATTGAATTGCAGCTAGTGAGCGTGGCTACAACTAATGGAAAGAAACATATATAGCTTTATACAGTAATTGAATAGCTACTGTTAGTACATGGCATTTTCAATGTACATTAGAAAGAAATGTACAATTAGGTTTCACTAGAGGTACAGCTTCATAAATCACAACAGGAAAGCCTTGTGACATTGTACGATATCTTAGACAGTGGGGGAGGTTTCCTGTGTTGTTAACTAGCCACTACTCTGTCCTTTCCTATGAGGTAAAATCTCTCAGATATTCAGAAAACACCTTATGGAGTTAAAAATCGCCTTTTCAGTGCAAGTAAGTGGGTGGATTCATCAGCCTTTTCCTACAAGACTTTTTGTCTGCTTCTTCTAGATCTCTGATTGCTCTGCAGTGGAGGAGTACCATCCAGGCTGGTTTTGAGGCCAGCCTGCCAACCCTCTGCTCTATGTACTCCTGAAGTGCCCTGGGACTGAACTCAAAGGTGGAAGGATAGACTCCTACAGGGAGGGGGGAAATAGTGAGGAGGAAAAATTGGGGTACACAGATGTTATATGCCTCTTGCCTACTCTGCTTTGTGTTTAACGTTATGCCGTCCTCCCTGCTAATGTTTGCTTGTACAGGTGTCATGATAGGACATCTACCTGAAGAAAATTAAATTTTAATTTTGGATAGGGGGAGACATTTCAATGCCTGTTTTTCCTTTCAAGCACTTCCATGTTAAACCTTCATCGTCTGCAGACCTAAATTCCCCCTAGTTTCAACCTAAGCACTTGCAGGGAGATAAGTAGCATTCCACCAAGCCAAATTTACCCATGTCACTTCCAGAAACTTCTGAAGTGCTCTTTTTTGACCTATGGTCAATCCTAAAATAGCCAGGGAGTCTGGAGTCTTTGCCCCCTGCCTTTTGAGTGGGAAGAAAGTTTAATGCTTCCAGAGCAGAGGACTGTCACTGTCCAGCTCCCAGTCCCTTTACCATCTCTTGTGTGCTGCTATCCAGTGCTTGGACCACTTAACTGCTCTTTTTCCTACTGTCCTCAATGAGCTTTAGTGAACCAAGTGAAAGACATGATCTGAGCTGTCACTGCTGTTGAACCATTTCTCCTATAAGGAAGCGATGAGGAAAGAATAAAGATAAAGATGTAAGGACTACGATACTGTGCTAGACCAAAGGTCCACCTAGCCTAAAGACTCCTTTGGCAATAACCAGTAGAAGATGCCTAGGAAAGGATATAAAGTCAGGCCAGCACTAGTGACCTTTCTCCCAGATGTTGTCCCAGCAATTTGTTATTTAGGACATTTCTGAACCAAAGGTGGTATCTGTATTTAGCAGCATTTTTTCATGACCTGTTTTTGAATCCATCTAAACTTTTAGTATCTACTTGTTCCTGTCACAAGGACTTGTGCAATTAATGATGCATTAAGTGAATAAATATTTCCTGTGTTATGAACCAGCTTTGTTCATTTGCTATCACCTAGTTTTCGTAGTAGAGAAACAGTGAACATCTATTCCCTGTTCATATTGTTTTCATGTCCCTTGTGATTTTACGAATTTGGCATCCTTCTCCCACCGTATCTTTTCCAGAGAGAACCCCTAGTCTCCTGTAAAGGATGTGTCTCATGTTTTTAATTGGCCTCATCATGCTAACCTATTTCTTTTCCAGTTTTGCAGTGGTTTTACTGAGACACAACCAGATTTGTGCCTGATATTCAAGATACAAACAAATTGTGACTTTAACAGTTGTCTTAGTTATGTTGCCTGTTTTATTCTCTATGCTACTTGTAACAATTTTTAGCATTGGATTTCCTTTATGACAGATGATTTCTTGGAATTAATATTTCTGTAATAATAAAAACAAATCTAGGTCTTATTCTGAGTCATAATATTCACCTCAGAGTTCATCATAGGGTGTATGAAGACAGAAGTGTTTTCTGAATGCATAACTTTGCATTTATGGGTATTGAATGTCATCTATTGTTTTGTCATGCAAACCATGGTGACCATGACCTCCTACTCCATTTTCACAGCTTATTTTTACTATTCACAGTAACATAGTATCATCAGCATTACCGTGCTGAATATGGTGACATAAAATACCACCATCTCCAAATTAACCCCCCTTTTCAAGGTGATTTCGTAGTTAAGTTGAACAACATGAGCTGTGGGACAAAAATCCCTGTAGGACAATAAGGTAACTTCACTGTGAAAACAATACATTTATTCTTACCCATTGTTTTAACCTAACTTTGAACTACTTATTTTTCAATATAAAGATCTTCCCTCTTACTCCATGGCAGCTTTGGTGAGGAAGCTTTTTTGCTACTTTGGAAATGCAAGTTTACTAAATCAGGGCTTGTTTTCCATGCATGAATGTGCTAAGTTCCTCCTTCCCCTAAGAGTACCAAGAGCTCCTCACCTTCCCCCAAATCTTTCTACCTCTGAGCAAATGATCTTGTGAGTGCAGGCTTCGTACAGCAAGACTGTTTGACCTCCAGCCTTTTGTGTCCGCTGGCTTTGTTTGGAAAAGTAGGATCGGACAGGCAAAAGCCATCTAGCAGACTTGATGTCAGATACATCTGGCTGTGGGTAATACATGATTCTCTAAAATTAAGCAATAATTTTGCTTCATAATTTTCCTTTTGACACATTGTACCTAAGATGAAAAAATATTTCCTGACTCTGTCTTGTACCAAGTAGCCTGAAATTCAGTGGGCTTTTAGTTAGGGGTTTTTATCATCCTGTAGGTAAATTACTTTGAATCATAATTAAATTAAGTGTCAATTTTAAAATTCAGCAAGAAATCTTTCTCTTCTTTGAAAAGGACCTTGGGAAATCTACTCTGCTGAGAGGCAAAGATTCAGAAATAGTTGGGTTCTCACTCTTTCTTGCTAACAACCTGGTGTGTGGTCTTTGGCAAATCCCTTAGTGACAGTCATAAAAGGTATGCAGCCTCTAAAGAGGTGCCTAGGATCCTCGGGGGAGTTTGCAAAAGCATCTGTGTGGCCAATGTCAAAACACTTTTGCTTCTTCCCTAGCTGAAGTGAACAACAAAAGTCACAGAGGTCCGCTAATGCAGGTCCAGCCTTTAGTGCCCTCAGGTGAATTTCTGGCCCTGTTGAACCCAGTCTGAGTTCTGTCTTTCAGTGTAACAAGAGCAGGAATTCTGGTCTGGCTAATAGAAATAGGTGGTAATGATATCACAGGTTAATTGGCTTTTATTGTATAGTTTATTCATTAAGAACTGATTGATGTCTGCATAGAGCTCTGGAAGTGAAAAGCAGCCTGCCCCTGTACAGCAGACAAATGCAATTGTCACTTCTGTCCTAATTTATGAGAGAAGGATGAGATTGCATCGGATTATGTACCAGGAGTAGCAATTCATTTGCCTCCTGATGGAATAACAGTTCATGATGAAAGGTGGCTCACCACAGGCAATGCTTATGGTGATGGTAGTAATTACTGGTCAGATTAGTGTTCCTGCTGTCTTGAAGAGCACTGAGATACTCAGAAACATCTTTCCCCTGTGAGATTTTGTGTGTTTCTCTTGATGATCCTGCAGCACATAATGCATTGGGAGCCATTTCGGGTATATGCCAGGGTAAAATATGTAAATAGCATCATGTTGGCTTGGGATAAGAGTGTTATTAATGCTTTTCTGCACTGTAATTATATTCATAGTAAGCCTTCCCTAAGCCCTCACTAATTAACAATATTGTGACAAATCAACTTTAACAGAAAAGAACTGTGGACCTTTAGTCTTTTGGTACTGCTTTTCATTCAGCCCACAGCCCAAAATTGGTGGCATGGTTTTCTGTACTAGTGTTGGGAAAACTGCTGAAAAGTTCAGAGCCAGCTCAGTCATGTTAGTGGAATCCTGTAGATGAGGTTGGTTTGATTCCTCTTTAAATATATTCACAAGAACATAAGAATTCATTATTTAATCATTAATGTAGGGGAATATTAGAACTGCTTTTATAAATAAGCCATCATATTGAGATATTTTACTAATGTCAATATGCTGTCATAGGTGCATTTATTTATTCCAAATAACAGGACATTTTACAAGATATCTTAATTTTCAAATTGAATGGCTTTGTAAATATTCTTATCAGGTGATCAAGAGTTGTAACATCTTTAATCCACGTACACAAATTAAGTTCTCGTCTAAATGTCAGCATTTCTCTGTGCCTTTATTTTCTTCATTTAGAATAATTCAATTGAAGGCTGTTAGGTTTGTTGGGTTTTCTGTTGTTGGGGGTTTTTTTCTTTCTTTTTAATTTGTACCCCAGAAGATTTTCCTCTCATGCAAAAATAAACTGAGGCACATGAAATCACTGACTGGCAGTTTCTCTGATACTGTGCTTGCTATGATCGCAGCGTTACACGTACTGACTCTTATCACTATACCATTTCACACCAGGTCTGCAGAACTGGACTTTTCTCTGTTTGTTCTTCTCATGCATTGGTAAATAAAATGTATTCAGAAGTCCAAAAAACCAAAGTAGTGTTCTCATATTAGGTTGATTGTAAGTCAGCTGTTGAGCTTCAGTGGTCTAAACATTTCATTCTTCAGTTTTGTTGGGAGCACACGTGTTCTGGGAGGCTTTTAAACAAATACTTGAAATGGTTGAAAGATTTACATTGCCAATGCCTAGCTAAATATGTAGTCTTTAGAAAAGACATGGTTTATTTTGGCACCATTTGAAAAACTCAAATATTTTAAACATTTGTTAAGTTCGAGCTTGCACATTTGAACTAAAAGTTAGCATTCCAAAATTGCATCTCAGGTTACCTATCTCTCTCTCTTTTGTATTTTATAATCCCTTTATTAAAATAGTCTGCAAAAGGAGTTGGGTTTGGAGTGTGGGTTTTTATTGTTAATTGTAAAATACTATCATTAACTTAATCAATTTTGAGGTAACATTTACTTGGCAACTCTATTCAACTAAACATCTGAAATGCAAAGCCAGAAGTGTTTTCAGAATTTGGGGCTTCCTGTTGGTAGCCAAGACTTGGTTGTAAAATCAATTGAATACAGAAAGAGTGGCCAAATCCTGCAGTACTTTACTCTTAGTCATACTCTGTACTGTGATGAGTAAGTACTAACCCTGATGGTGAGTGCAGAGCCAAGCAATACAGAAAACAGGTTGAAAACATACATGAACTGATAAAATAGAATTGCTCAAGGAAAAGGAAAAGCTGTATTTGACCTGGACTTGGTTTTCTTTTCCTTCCTTTGGCAGAAGGGAGGGGCAGGGGCAACATTTAGTCTAATCAAAACAAAAAAAAAAAAAAAAAAAAAAAAAAAAACACCAAGCAAACAAAAACTTTTCTTTTCTCAGAAGTTTTAACCCGCAACTTGTACTGAAACTTGAAAAGTTGAGAATGCATAAATTGAAACCACCATATTTTGTTTAAAATCTGCAAGAGCCCCTGTTCAATATGTCCTGGAGTGCACCATCACAGATGTTCACATGATTTGGTGTGCTGCCCAGCCAGTCGCCACCTGCAAAGGGTCACTGTCCTTTCTGAGAAGCTGTCACCAGGAGGAGTTTGGCATGTTCTCTCCGTGGTTTTCTTGGGCCAAAGGCCCATGCCATTCACCAAAGTTCATTGTTATTTGAATGGCTTCTGAACATGATGGAAGCAGATCCACTGTCATACAGTAAAATAACAATATACCTGATAGAACTGGTTACAACTGCTTCCCATTGGCCCTGCTAAAGCAAGGTTATGATAACCCTTGCAAAATGCATTACATGCATCTGCAGTGATTAATACATATGAACATGAACACTGTATTTCACGTAAAAATGAAAAATGTAATGGTTTTCCAAAAAATTTGAAGTATGAAAACCATAGTATATTTGTTCATGAACTAAGTAGTAGCAAAACTAATTTCAGAACTAAACATAAAAGGAAAAGAATTTCAAAATATTAAGATTCAAAAATTAAAAACTACTTTGGTATTACTATAGTTCATTGTCTGAAGCCTCAGAACTTTGTTCATAAGTATTTGACTTTAACTGATGTAGAGTTTTGTGATCAAAGAGGTAAACTGTTTTCAAAAATCGGTCTATGAGAAATGAGGCTATTGGTGTCTAAGCTGATACACATGTCAATTTAGAAGTAATATCTGTAAGTAAGAATCAGCTTTTCAAAAAGTTAATTTCTTCAGCTGGATATTTAGCTTATTCAGAAATTGTACACAACTCAGATGCAGCCTGTGTGAAAGTATTCTCTACTAGAAATAAAATAACACAGTAGGAAGTCTCCATCAGCACATGCTCATAGCACTAGTATCACCCCTTTTGGTGCTTCAACAGGCTATGTAAAATTATCAGCTTTGTTTCTTCCACTTTATATATGGAAAATTTTCTCTCTAACCCTTAACATTCTATCACTGCATGAAGAATATCAATAATACAGATTGTGGTTACTAAGCATTAGTGGTAGAATCAAGCAAGAGAGGGAGATGCACAAATGGGTAAAGATTAGGAATGTGATCAGCTATGGCATTTTTTATATCAGTTCATTTTTAAATGACAGTGCAGAAAATAAAAGGCTTCAAGCTATGACTGTGGTATGGCAGACAAGCTCTGCCACTCAACCATATTCTCACTGGTGTGAGAATACACTGGCAGTGCCTCACTACCCTCACCCATCATCCAAAAATAAGGCTCCACACCCACAATATAGGATATGGATATGGAGCTATGGAGCTCAAATAAAACATATCAAATACTTTTGGCCTAGGCTTAAGAGACCAAATCGGCAAAATAAGAAAGATGTAAATAAATCATAACTTCGAATAGGAGTCTTTGTCCCATTAGACAAGGAAGACACAAATCAGGACACCTTAACTCCCCTGTTGTTGCTAAAGCAGCATAACAGAGATAGTGTAAGATAGAAAAAGGATTTGGGTGAAATCCAAACACACATGAGTGTGGAAGCTTAGCCTGCTTCAGACATAGAAAAGGAGGAAAAGTTGTTACAGTGACTGACAGAAATACTTTGCTTTGCTTACACTTACACATCTTGAAAACTTCATAGAAGTCAAAGCAAGATACAGCTGTTGTAATATTTGAAAGGAGGCATCTCACTAAGGTTAAAGTTGGTCTTCGAGCATAAGGCTAGGAAATCTATTGAAATTTGGTTGCATTCAGTTTTTTCAATAAATTCTTGTTTGATAGGGCAAGCTACCTTCGTTCTAAATTTCAAATAAACCAAGATTTTTAATTAACATTTAGCTGGTTTGGTCACTGTATAATCAGTATGAAAATAGGCAGTGCCCCCTCTACTTCTCACAGGCTAAGCAATAGAAATGGCTGTTGTCCTATCACTGAGGCTTTCATTCATAAATACGACGCAAAAAGTTATATCAAAATAGAAAATATTGAATATTTATGGGATCTTATCCCTTCTATGATTTTCATCAATAAAAGCACATATTTAACAAGGAAATAAATAATAATAATACTTTATCCCTAAATTGGGGGGGAAAAAATGCCTGAAATGAGCATTTGACTGTATATTGTATTTCTTCATTCTAGGCCTGATTAGGCTTGACTAAAGCAGAGTGAGGATTTTCCATGGAAATCTTACTACTTTGGTTAGTGCGGTCAGCATTCCCAAGTGTTAAAGCAGTATCCTGGTTCAGGTATACTTGTGAAATGCCACCTCTAGCCATCCACAGCTCTTTAGCACATTTCTAATGGTTCCCACTCTCTGTCTTAGAAAGTCATGGTTTCTTCTGTCCAAGCACGTAGAGAATGAGCAGGGCTTGGTTAACCCAGCTGATTTGAGTTTAGCACAGAGAAAAACACAAATACAGATGCATCCTAAGTGAAATCTGTCTCTGCAATTTGCTCGTTTGAGACATCCATCTGCCTGGTCTTTTGCACAGAGCAGGGCTCACTGCTGGGCTGCAATTCCCCTTTCTGATGCACCCACTTACAGTACTTTTGGACTAGAGCTTGCTCACCTCCTGAGAGCCTGAAGTGCAGAAGAAGCAAGAACAAAGATGTGCAGACTCAACCTGCACCCTGTATTAAGCAGAGGCTTGACTGAGGGTTTTGCTGCTGGTGTGCAGGGATATCTGTGGAGAGTGAAAAGGACTGCTCAGATCTGCACAACCACAGCATCAAACATTTGAATACAGCCACAACTGCCATAGCATGCACTGGAACAATAGCCAGAAACCTTCACAGTCTTGCTCTTCTTTGATCACATAATGGAGAAACTCAACTCAATTACTTTTCAAGAAGCTAAATGCCCTGCTTCCTCCACATTTGGCTTGTCTGCTCATGATAACTTTATTTCCCCAGAGCTCTAACATCCACTAGAGTAAGACACTTATAAATCTGAACTGCCTGTGCCTAAGGAAAATACGCTTTCATCAGTGTGTTTTTGTGAAATCCCACAGGACTTTTCTCAATAGTCCTATATAGTAAATCCACAACTACCTGCTGTAACTATCCACCCTGATTTTCAGTAATGGCATTATCCTTGTAATTTTTCAGTCATTAAAATCTGGTCTGTGAATGACTAACTTTACATGTTATGAGGTGTTTCATCCAGAACTTCACCCTCATGCAGCCTCATTTCCTGTAGAGCCGATCACTGTTATCGAATGCCCTGCTACCTACTATCTCATTAAGAGTCTTTTTTTTTTTTTTTTTGCCTAGTACTATTGACATTTTGTTGTTTTAGGGCTCTTCTAAAACCATCTGCTGCAGGTGTCTAACTAGCTGCTGTGACTATTGCTTTCCACTAGTAGTAAAGCGAGTTGAGGTCTGGCAGGCTGAACGACATATTACCCTCTTGACCCAGGATGTGCAGGATATATACCACCACCTGTCACAGGCATGTCCTGTTACCTCTTTCCACCCCCCATCCCCCACCCCTGCTTGAAAAACCTGTAAATTATGTCTCTAGTTCCTATTCAGTTACTCTTTTACCTAAGTGATTCATATACAACATATGTATCTAACTAGCTACCACATCAATTTATGATGATTATGATGTGTGCATATAGTATAGTTCAACACAAAGAAAAATATCTCCTTGACTTGAAAAGTGATTGTGCATTGTATATGTAAGAAACCCCACAGAATCATTCAACATACAAAAACCACATGACATGCTCCTCCTCCTCTTTGATTTACTGTTGCTTTCCTAGAGCACTTGCCCTAGGAAAGCTGGATACCAACCAGAACTGCATTAGTTCCAGCACCTCTCTGGCTATTGCACCTGAAGCAGGTTCCAGGTCTTCAGGTCGAACTACAGATATGTAGGGAGTTACACATCCATGACTAAGGACTCCACAGAGAATCTATTGCTGTTATTGATCTTGTTTTCTAGTCTGTCTTCTTTCAAATTCAGGCTAGTAAGTCTTATTACACTTATTTTTCCTGAGAACTTAAAGAGCAATTTACTACCCCAAATCCTTCCCCATTTTAGTAACTGGGGAACATGAACAGATTACCATTTATCTTCTCTTCAATGAACTGAACAGGGTGAGTTTGTGATATCACTTATCAGGTATTGCTCAGACATTTCTAATTCTTGGGCATGCAGACAATTGACTTGGACACAAGACTCCTTTCTTATTCTCAGACATGGCCTATAGGAAGCTTGTCTCTCCCTGTCCTTACTGTGTACTTTCCTGATTCCAAGGACTGTGCTCAATCTCTAAAGCACAGCATCACCTCAGGACCTCGTGCTCAGTGTCAGTCCCAGACAGCCCTTCAAAATATGTGCATTTGTGGTCCATTCCTCCCTAAAATTTTCTGGGTGTGGAAGAGACTAGGCAGAAAATTCCCTGATGCAGAAAATTATAATGAAAATAAGTTGAAAGAAAGATGGTAAAATAGAGTTAGGAAGTTCATTTCAGTGAACTCTGCTTCATTAATGCTGATGCTCGTGTCCTCTCTTTTTGTTGCTGGATCGTGAATTTTGCCCAGTATGGAAAGAAATACATCCCTGACACACCTGAAAGTCAAAATTGCTGAAGCCAGGTAGATGTCTCATAAGGCTCCTAAAAAAAGTAAAAAAAAAAAAAAAAAAAAAAGAAGAAAAACAAACCCAAGTGATTGTGTGGTTAATCTTGTTGGTTTAGTTGTGTTCCATGGTGATTTTAATTACACTGTAATTTGAGCTAAGTCAAAGGATGTTAAGAATAGTGGCTGGGTAGAGGTTAGTGGAATGTGAATGGAAAGGAGTGATTTTGGGGACAGATCTGATGGGCAGGAATATTGCTCTGCTCCCAGGGAGGGGGCGAGGCTGTTCTTGGCATGAGTAAGACAGGGAGCAGTGCCAAGAGGCAGGCAGGGCTGTCGGCAGGTTATGACAGCCACTGGGTAAGAAGAGTGATACTGAACTGATCATGAAAGGGGGGTGAAAAACACTGCACTGATGCTTGTTAGGAGGAAGAGGGTCAAACGCAGGACTCAAAGATGTATAAGGAAGGATATCACAAGAATAGAACTGCAGAGCTGAATGCCAGCACCAAGCATCTGCCCTCCCTAGTAGGCACTTCACAACAGCTATGAGGCTGAACTTTGAATTCACTAGAGTTTTGCCCTACCTGACAGCAGTGTCTGCCCTTGCAGCTAGAAGGAATATCCAGCTGGTAACTTTGCGTTCAGGTCCATCAATAATGGCTGCATTCAATCATCAGCTGTGGCACTGATGGACCCTGAATTACCATTGTTTCATTAAGCAATGCTGTCAGAAATGTGTGCTCTGCAACACTTAAATGTCATTTAGCTGGACTGGCATGGAGTAGCAGTAGTTTTTGACCAAAGTATTCCCAGGAATGTTAACACTTCAATTGAAATATACCTAGCACAGTTACCTTGGACTGTAAAGTTAACATGCATCAAGCAACCATTCTTAAGTCCATGCTCAGTCTTCTTATGGTAATGAGAGATACTAAGGGCCAATATTAAAGAACACTCCTTTTCCTGATGGCACAAAACATTTTATTTTGATGGGGAAAAAGAGACAGAGATAGACAGAGAAAGAAATACTGGGGTCTGTGTTTCTGTGGTAGGTACTGTGTACATGGCAAATAAGTCTTATTACCGACGGAGAAATGATAATTCATGCTGGCATGTAACATGTTTTGATGTCTCATATATCTTAAAAGACAAAACCAGTCACAGGGATGACAAATGGCCCTGATCGTGGCAGAGCTGACTACACCCGTCTAGTTAGAGACCAGTGTGTTGGCGGCAGTCCTGTGGTCTCCTTTGAAAGCCAAGAACTCCCCTATAGCAAACTCATAATATCTCATGGGATCAAGACCACAGATTTCCCCTTTGATTTTCAAGAGCTCTTGTCATACCAAAGAAAAGCCAGCATTAAATGTGTGCCACCTTTGCCCTTGCACTTTGGGGAGCTCTTATCACAGGAGAGACTGCATTTCTGCTTTCAGATTTTGGAAGGACACAGAATCTATTGCATTTTCTTGCAGTGCCCTAGCACATTGGCTCTAAAACAGAAAACTTATGATGGACGGGTTGCAAAACAAATTCTGTAAAGTTTGCTTTGTAAAGAAGCTG
Source organism: Nestor notabilis (assembly GCF_000696875.1). Lineage (NCBI taxonomy): Eukaryota > Metazoa > Chordata > Aves > Psittaciformes > Psittacidae > Nestor > Nestor notabilis. The sequence continues at coordinate 16,527 of NW_009914824.1, forward strand.
ATCCAACATTTCCACCCCCCCCCCCCCCACACAAAAGCAGGTCTCAGAGTAGCTAGCTGGAAGCCTTATTGCCCTTTTCCTTTAGAAACAGCACCAAATTTTGTAGTTTTAATAGCAATATTTATATTCTGTTTCCTTCTGTTACGTTCTCGCATAGATGAGATTTAAACTTACTTTTTTTCCAAGGGTAAAGGTACGGATTTCCAAGCCATACAGAGTGAGAACTGTGCCATTTTGGTAAAAATTACTTGAATTCTATGTATTATTTTCATAATCCCATTTTTCACTCCTGTACATCACAATTTTTTTTCAGTATAGGTTCTGTGGCTTGCATGCGGTCTTGCTTTTGCTGTACCAGTTCCTGCTCCTGCCAGGTGCTGAAACTGCTGAACTCACTTTGGCTGAATAAAAGCTGTGGGTGCGACACCAGCGGCTCTTAGCTCCCCTCTGTGGAATGCTACATTTGTATTAACATGTATCTTTCTTTGTGATTTTTTTTTTTTTCCCTTGAAACTGAAAATGATGCCCTTTAAAATCTCTTCCTGGAGAGAGAGAGAGTGTGAGGTTGAGAGAGAGAGAAAAAAATACACTCCCCTTGGAATTTAACCTTAATTTGAACTAAGATCGGTGAAAGAAAAGCACTTTCATGCATTGTTCACCAGCTCCACCCAGCCAGCCCCTTATCTAACCTGACTTTCTATTGCCTATAGCTTTGTAACTTTTGCAGTAGTACGCTCCACATGCTCTTACATGCTTTAAAACCAACCTGGAGACACTGTGACATTATAATACGAAGAAACACCTCATGATCCTATCTTGCAAGTCCTTAGACTGCACAGGGCAGCAGCAGGGCCTGTCCTTCCTCAGGTTTATACTTGGCCTCGTGAGTACTGCAAATAAATAGCTGTGGTTATTGTGACCCCTGGCAAAGGTGACAGCAGCAGCTGAAACCCCTGAGCCAGCCCAGGGGATATTTAAACATTAGTAACTCTTCATTCTAACCTGATTCCTTGGATTTCTTTTGCTTTGAGAGGGAAGCAGCCAACCCTTGATTTGCATGACATCAGCTCGGGGTCAAAATTCAACCTTAAACACGCACATAAAAAAGCAGGCTTCCTTGTTTGCTGTTCAGAGGCAGACTTCCACTGTGTGTCTCCTATCATCTGTGCTGGGGGGGAACAACCACTAGACTGCTTTCCTATTACTTTTCACTTCCTAGGAAAGGCAGACAGCTGCCCCAGGTGTGGTCCACCTTCATGCCATCCCCTATCAGCCATCTGCTCCCTGCAGTCATCTCTCTTTCCCAGCATCCCTCAGTTTCTCCTGACTCGTGACCACTTGATCCACCTTCCCCCGCTTACTGTCTGCCTTATATCCCTTCCTTCCACATCTTCAATCTTTCCTCCAAGACCTCATTGCTCATTATTCCCACCCCAGCTGCTCTTGTGCTCCACAGCCCCAAGCTCTCTCCATGGTTCTCCAAGCTTCCCTATGCCCATGGCCCTTTTTGCTAAGTGCTGTCTTCCTTCACCTGCAGGCAGATGTGATATACGCCTGGCAGAGGGCAGTAGGCAGTTCCAGCCCTGTTAGTTAAAATGATGCCCATCATCTGGGGAGCAAACTTCTTAAAACTGAAGGTAGGAATCAGGCATTCACAACAACTGCTCAAAATAAAGACCAAATATCGTGCGGCTCAGAAGGAAAGAGAGGTTACTATTAAATGCACCAGTGACTTGCAATGTAACCTTCCCTTTTTTAACAACCACCGGCTGCTTTTCTTTTAAAAAGGTGTTTTGCGAAATGCCATTTGTTTTAGTTCTATATAGCCTAGTAATAAAATCCTTCGAGGAAATACTGCATATAGCATTGTTCTTACACTCCTCGGGTGTTTGAAGGACCCCTTGGAATGATTGTGCACCAGAAGACTGGAGGAAGGAAGCAGGAAAATCGAAATAAGAAATATCAAGGAGACACGGTCAAGCATGATTCATTTCGGTCTTTCAGTTGAACCCGAAGCAAGATCAGATTTCACATCCACCCTCGACGGGGCTGGCGTTTTCACACACACTGCAAAGCCGTTGGCATGGAGGTGGCTTGATTTCAGGGTTGTTACAGGTGCCTTTGGCATGGGGGGGTGGAGTTCCTCTTTTTAAGAAAACTGCAGATGAGAAGAACTTCTACTCGTGCTAAAAAAAA
>NW_009914825.1:0-9361 GCF_000696875.1 Nestor notabilis
AGGCGTCCTGTCTGCAGAGACTCACCTCGGCAATTGAGTATACCACATACAACAAGGAGACATTAGAGAGGTTTTCTATGTAGCCTTTTCCCCTTCCACAGCTACCCTTCTCTCAGTTTCCCAGTGGGTGATGGAGAAACCTATTCTGCTGTGAGAGCAAAGTGTGGTGTGAGGAGGGTGCAGAGCATCAGTGGGTGGGTGACTGGGTGTTCTGATGAACCAAAGCAACACAAGAATTTCAACATGTTGGCTCAGCTGCAATTGCTATGTTAGGTTCCTCTCTTGTCATCGCTGTTTCTTTCAACACTGCTTTCACTTCTCATGCAGCCTCGGTCATGCAAAGCCAGGTTTTATTGCAGGAAGGATAACCAAGGTGGAAAATGCCTGGTATTGAATGCTCTGCTGCTTCAACTTTTCAATATTGCCAAGTGTTGAACCGGCTTTTATTTCTGGTAATACCAGGTGAGAGTGGCATTAGTTTGAGCTGTGCCAGGCTGAAATCAATAAAGTCACCTACATGCTTACACATGTGGCTTGCCTCTTATCATACTTGAATAGCTCATTAACCTTGATCCAGCTATTCTCCTTGTGCAGCACTTTTTAAACCGTTATGGTCTTTCCTCAGAACAGATTTATAGAACGCTTCCAGAATCACAGGCTGGTTTGGGTTGGAAGAGACCTTAAAGATCATCTAGTTCCAATCCCCCTGCCATGGGCAGAGACACCTTCCACTAGACCAGGTTGCTCAAAGCCCCATCCAGCCTGTCCTTGAACAAGAACAATGTATTTAAATTCATAAAACATTCTGTAAATTTATAGGGCTACCTCACTGGTGAGCAGTAATAAACATTCCAAAGGTCAGCACAGCTGCCAGACTCTGTGTGGCTGTGGGTGGTGAGCAAGGTAAGGAAAAAGTATTTGGGTTACAGACAGATAATATGATCATCTTGGGCAAATCCACTGAGATGTTATCCTGGGAAGAAAATAGAGCAGCTAGTGTGAAACAGCAATTAATAGGGGCTGAGCAGCGTGTGCACATCACAGGCTGTGGCTGCAATTCAAGAAGGGCATTTTCCCTTCAGCGCTTGTCATTGCTGAAAACTTTAGGGGACTGAAAAAGTTTAATACCTTGGGGCAGGCTGTGATCTAACTGTTCTCTGCCTACGTGTAAAATGTACTCAATTTCTATGCATGGTCTTTATCCTAGAGCACAGGCTTCCTTTGGATGTATGAGATGATCAGGGAGAGCATTTTTGGGGGTAAGCCATAAGCGTGACTGATTTAATTTTGAATAAACCACCCTCATCAGAGATCAGCTATTGCCTTTACTCTGGGCCAACAACCAGGTCCTTTTGCTTTGCAGCCAATAATGTTTTAAAGCTTCTTTAACACCCAAAATGCCTAAATCCTTGCATAAACAAACCAACAAAGCTAGGTTGTGAGAAGTCAGATTCTCCATGGAGGTCTAAACACTGTGCAGCTGAGAGATGCATATGAAAGCTGCTTTGGAATAGCTAAACCCATTTAAATCCATTTAAAAGCCTCACAATTAAATTTGCATGCAGCCAGCGACTGCTCTGTCTCTCCCAATTAACAGTGAGCTTAGCATGCTAGAGAAAATCAGGGCCACATTTTCACCACCTTAATCCCAGTGTCTTTTCCAGATGGGCTGTGGGAAAAGGACACTGCTGTTAAAGTGTACTTGTGGGATTTTGGTGGAGAAAAGTCAAAGCAAGCAAAGTACAGACCCCACAAAAGCAATGTGAACTAAGTAACCTCTCTGTGAAGAGATGAACCCTGGTCTCCTTCCTAGCCCAGAGCACAAGGGTGGATGAACTGCAGCAGGCCCACGGGACTGGTGGATGCCTGGCACTTTTTTGGGCACAGAGCTGATGGAGGGAGGGTGTTTCCTGGGGTGTGGTCAGCATGGACAAGTGGAGAGGGCAGCAGGTCAAGTACCAAAAAGCATAGTTTTGCTGATGGGAACCCCTGGTCCAGGAACAGAAAAAGCCAGATGTTAACTGGGTTCCCAAAGCGCCTCCAGCAATCAGTGCTTCTCATTAAAAGGCTGATGATGGCAGAGGTGTCACCTGGCAACTATCTGTCTTTAGAGACAGAGCGGAAACATTAGCTTTGCCATGCAGATTTATGGTCCCACCTGTCCCTGGGTGCAGACGATCCTTATTGAAACAGATGGCTGCTGTGGATGGATAAATTGCCAAGGGCTTGTCTATCAGGGTTAGAAAAAGCACATTTTCCTGTAGCCACATAGAAATCCTGGGGCTGGTTAAACAGACATTTCTGTCTGCTTCCACATATGGGCCAGTGCCATGTGTAATGGCAGCTGTGTGTTCCCAAAACATTTCCATGCAATTAGGTTGCAGGGAGACAAAAACAGTCAGCCCAACTTGCTTCTGCCTTACTCTGCTCCAGCCTCAGGGACTTAATGGTGTGCTGATACCAGCCTCAGCAGAGATGCTGCCCAGGAGGCTTGCAGCATTATCCAATTGAACCTTGTTTCCCAACTCCTGGAGCAGGGGAGTCATCTCCATCCTTGCCCCTCCAACCTTTTCCTGCTGGTATCCCTAGAAAGTCAATCAGGGGGTCACTGAACATGAGAGGGTGCACGAGACGGGGAGGAAGGTTCTAGATATTAGGAGCATATGCAGAATAGATTATTCTGGGTTTTGTTCAGAGACCAAAAAAAAAAAAAAAAAGAAATAGCACACTGTTTCGGTCTGAAAACCACTAACAACTAAGGAAAGCTCAGTGGCACAGTCTGTATTCAGAAAAATCTGTGAATTTTAAAAGTTGTTTTCACAAGAACAAAATGTAACAAGTTATCTTTTTGAGAACCAAGACTAACTCCACCTTGACCTATCCCTTATATGTCAGAAAATATTTTATGCTTTTATCCAAGGACATCAAAGTGCTGCTGTGCTCTGTATTGTACACTGTATTCCCTTCAGTTTCTTGAATGCCCTTTGTGTTCCTGCTCTGCAAGCCCTGCTGCTCAAAGTAGATGTGAGCTGACTTGTGGAGCTGGCTGCTGAGTGTGTGTTTTGCTGGTGATTCATTCAGCAAAAATACAGTTTGGGCTTTGCGGGGTGAGCTCTCTGCTCATTGCGGCCAGGCACAGCTCCCTCCCCTCTCACTTGGCCAGCCCAGACTTCATGGAGAGCGACTGGCTGGAGAGGATGGTAGAGGAGGAACACAGGCTGGCAGCTAGAGGTGACAATGACTGTCACCAGCTGGTGGCCCTTGGTGGGCTGAGAGCAACTAAATGGAAAGAGAAGCAAAACCACTGAGTATCAATGGTCTCAAGAACTCAGATAACTGCAGGTGCTAAAGCTTTAGCTATGATCAGCTTAGATGCTTTGTGCTTCTTTTCCCACTGTATGAGGCAATATTATAAAAGTTTATCTTTTTAGGCAGTTCTGTATTTTCGAATAGTCATAAAAGATCCTTCAAGAGCTTTTATCCTTTTAACAGGATTAGAATTAAGCAGAGCTAGGATGTATCTCTTTTTTTGGTCTCCGTTTCCTGCCCAGTTATTTTTTCAGATGAGCATAGACGGGTTTTTTATAAACAATTGTAATGAAGTTGTTATAATGTTGGAGTATGATCATCCACACAGCCTAAAGTGCTGATTGCTGTGGATTAAAGATCCCGCTGTGGAGGTGTTAAATTTCTTTCAATAAACTAGATCAATGACTATGAATCCTCCAGCTGTTCGGAAATGCTGTCAGAACATAAAGTTTTAGCAGAAGAGGGCAAAGAAAATGCGTGCTGGCATGCGTATTTGCTACGTTGTTCCTTCAAATTCTCCAGGCATGAAATCATTACATGTCTAATGAAGTGGCAATTACAAAAGCAACAGTCTTTATTAGTCCCTGTGGCACTAAGGGTATTTCTAGATATTTTTCATCTCGTGTTTCACAGATTCCACTGAAACTCAAGGTGAATTTCTGAAGTTTTTCCACTGACTTCAAAGGAATCAGTGTTACCTCCAGGAGGGCGATGGCTGGGGTGAATTCTGTGCACCCACATCTGAGAGGCTGTGTGTTTAACTGCCTCGTGAACAGTAATAACACTGCCACTGCGGGTACAATTTGTGGAATATATTACCAAAGCAGCATGAAAAAAACAGTCTTAGGTTTTACAAACTGATACTAGAGCTTTCAACTGGGACGAAGAGGGTTGAATTTGCACTTCAAACAGGAAATCATGCCCTTGGATATATTTGCCAAGCTCCTTCAGAAGTTAGTAAGGACCGTGAAATTAAAGAAGATACAATTTAGCTTAACTGTGTCTTTCTAACTATGCTATTTAGATGGCTAATGCCTTTTTCTGTGCCTATTTAAGTCTTCTACAACCCAGTTTTTCAAATGAGTTTCTGAATGTTTCAAGCTGAGGCAGCTTAAGGAGAGGAGGCAGTTTGGGAGCTTCTCCAACAAAAGTCTCTTAAAATAATAGAGTCCAACAAATTTAACAATCTCAAATATCCAGGTTCTTCAGAGACTTTTAAAAGAGAGTTTTGGTGTCCAAAACCTCATTTTTTTCTAGTTAAGCTACTTCATTCAGTAAAAAGATCAACTCTATCTGCAACCTTTGTCTTATCAGCATGCCTAAGAGTAAACTACTTGTTTTTATGTTATGACTCTTCTTTAAAATGTTCCTGATTGAAAGCCATCAACTTTGTGTGGAGTGAATTTTTCTCTCTGTATCTTACTTATTCCATCTTTTTAAAACAGGATTTTGACTGAAAACAGACTGGCAAGATTTTCAACATAAACACAACTATAAAGTAAGTTTGCTTTTTTAGATCAATATTCTCATATCAATGATAAGAGCCATGGGAAATGATGACTGAAGTATTTCTTTTTCATTTCAACCCTTTCCATACAAAGAAGTGATTTAGGGTGGGTGTCAGATTTTTCTGAACTCCTGGAATCATGTGGCAGGTTGTGCCCAGCTGTGAAACAGGGAGAATGTGTTTGTCTTCTACAGAAACTAAATTCCAGTGGAGGGTTTTCAAAAGCAGAAGTAGGTCTAACCTTATAAATAAAATAACAAGCACTTCTTTAATCAATCTCTTTCAAGATAATTGCATTGGCTTATATTGGCATACTGAATAGACTAAGGTCAGTTTAGCTTTGTCTAACTAAATAGAAAAGTACATATTAAAATAAATCAATTTGATGGTCTGACATAAACTGAGAGAGTGCAGGCAGATGCCAAAGCAGAACCACAGCATTGCCTTTCTTCATTCTGCCTTGCTCTGGAAACAGGCGTGTGGGACGCTGGCACATGCACTATGGAGGCTTCCATAATGTGGGGCAGAAACAAGGGCAGGAGTTCAATTCCCATTACATTTTAAACAGATCTGATCAGCAAAACCATGTTTTAAATTAAACTTACCCTGTCCTTCGCCTCTACCCTCCTCTGTCTTGGTTTTTGGGAGTTTGAGAAGCTGCTGCTGCTGCCACAAACATTGCAATGAAGAGGATGCAGAATGACTCTGAGTGCCTTTCCATGAGGCCTGGAAAGTGGGAAGAAACAAGTATGGCATGCATTCAAAGGAATAGATAGAAATATATAAATAGTTCTATACTATAAACTATACTGTAACTATAAAGCACTTTTACAGTGCTTAGATGCTTGAGGAGCTGCCACTCTCTGCCATTGGCTGCACCTTCCCATTTGTGTTTCTGGAAGGTGAGTTGTCACTGATGCCTTTTGGCTTCTGTCTTCCCCTTACATGCAAGGACCACCACTGTGGCTGTTTGCAGCTGTCCTCACACAGTACAGCCGACTCTGATGAGGTATTATGTGATGCTGATGATCCAGGTAGGATTTTGAGAACAGACCTGATGAGTTTGCCTTGCGGCACTTTAAAGCCTAAGACAGATGAATGTGGCAGCAATGACGAAGTTAGAATTTTAGCGGGGCATTCTTGGTGCCCGAAGAGAGAAATAAGATAACCAATTTTCAGCTTCTCTACTTCTAAACAAATTCCAGTCATTCGAGGTATTCCAAGGGAGAAAAAAATGTGCAATAAAGAAAGAAATAAGATTTATAGATATTAAACTTGTATAAAACTGAATACTTTACTACCAGGAAAAGAATGGGAGAAGGGTTGGTGGTTTGTTTTTTGTTTTGTTTTTTTAGTTTTTAGGCAGGTCAGACATTCATTCATCTTGTTGAAGGTGAGTGAGAAATGTTACCCAAGTGGCATTCTGTTCTAAAGTGCAATTGAGTAAGTCTGAAGATGTCTCAGGTGGCAAAAATACCCCTCATATATGTAAAGATACCTGTATCTGAGTTTCAGAAGCAGCAATAGGGCCTATACTAGGACTTGGCTTCACAGGGTTGTTCCTACGCATCTGTCCCCAAAGGCATTGTGTCTACCAGTGCAGCTTGCCAGCTCAGCGCATCATCATACAATCACAATAAATGCAGTGATTTTCCTCTGTGTGAAGTCAACGAAAAATTTTCAGCTCTATAAAGACCATAAAGTTAAAGGTGCATATATATTCTAAAATAGGAACAGCAGGGGTACATGGAATATATATATGTAGTACAAACTTTGACACATAACAAAAAAGCACTTCAGGAATCCACTATAAACCTGGTGGAGCTTGGTGCTGCTAGACTGTAGCCAAGCTGTGAACTGTGAACTGTCCTAAGTAGCACAGAAAGAAAATAACTTGTCTAAATGTGTGGAAGAAGTCTAGTCGATTCACATCTATTGCTTAGTTGTTCAGTAAAGCTATTGCTTTCCCCTTAAGAAATCAGTTTTCCAACAAATTCAAATGCTAAGATCACTGATTTTCTATTGTCTTGCCAAAATACTAATTCATATTTACTTAATCTAGTGTAATAGTACCCAGTATTATATCTCAGTGAACAGACATAAAATATATACACTGAAAAATGAGAATGAGAGCCTATTCTCTTAGAGGAGAATAGAGCATGTGATGCATCTTTTTAGAAAGCCATACTGTGAAGCTTTCCTTTTAATGGTGTAGTTAATTGACAGCTCCTTTCTGGAAGTAGGAACACTGTTGCGTTTCAAGGTTCATGTCACATCTCTATAACCATAAAAACCATAACAATGTCTCCTTACAACTATTTTATTTATTTTTATCTGCTATCTATTTATTATCCTGAGCTCTTGGGTTATAGAGCAACTTAAGGTGGAAGGCATCCCTGGAGCAGTGTAACTTGGATCAGGTTGTTCAGAGCCTTGTGTAGTCTAGTCGTGAATATCTCCAAGGATGGGGAATCCACAACTCTTCTCTGCAACAGGTTAATCGATGATCTGAATCTAAAGAGGACTAGGTAAAGTTTTGCGTTGTCATTTATCATTTGCCCTCAGCTTCTCCTATGGCTTTGTGTGTGTCATGTGCATTACTTTAATGTGGTTTACCTTTCCTCTGTCCCTGCAGCCCAGGGCTTCAATAAGACACCATGTAATGTTGGAGCCCCAGGGCATCTTTATTGTTGTCTGCTATCCTCCCTCCTTAGTCTGATGGTACATATGTGCCATCAGATGCAGTGGTGCTGAGGCACTGGGTAGCAGCTGAGAGCAGATGGGCACACTGACCTGGACTGCATGTTCCATTTCCTCTGCATGTTCCTCTGCTAAAACGAGCCATTTCAGCTGGCAGATTCAGTGCAAAGGGAGGCTGAAACTGAACCTGAACTGTGGAGCTTTTTTCCCAGGCCATGAGAAAACACGACTTTGGTTTTAATTTCTTAATATCAGAATCTACTTCTCAGCCTTGTTAGACCGCAGGCTGCGAGCCGAGATGTCTGTTGCAGCTACAACCCTGTGGTCCAACGTGCTCTATCTAGGAGGAATAGCTTCTCCTCAGAAACATTAGTATGTATTGGTGGCAATGTTTGGCAGCTGTAGGAAGTAAATCTATTGTTGCTGCAGAATATTTGCTTCCTGAATAGAGTGGCAATAAATAGGAGAAATCCCACTGTGATTTAATAATCCCACAGTTCAGAAAAGCCACCTGGATCTTGTGATTAAAATACTGATGAGCCTGGTGAATTAATGCAGTGATGGTACAGCATTGCCTTTCAGCATTTAGCTTGACTGCTGTGCCTGGTGTATTTACAGTGGATTAATCCCCAGACTTACAAATGAAACCAAGTTCCCTGAGGCAGTGTGTATGTGTGATATTTTTTTTAATGAAAGATGCTGAATGTGATGAAAACAACTGGCTGTACCTATAGACTGGGGAGGCACACAGTGCTTTTATTTACTCTCCAGGTGTGAGCAGCATGCAGCCAGCATGGCCAGTGGAGTCCTTACTAAACGACATCCCGTATTATGTGTTATGAATGCAACAGTCAAAGAAGCTTTATCACATGCAAAACTTGAATCCACAGCAGCCCGAAGCCTGTGTTCGTGTATCTGATACCATACAGCTGACTTCCCAGGGGAGAGCTGGACCTCATCCAAGAAAGGCTTCAATAACACAGGAAATGGAAGGAAGGATAAGAAATAAAACAGTGCTGTGACCAGACTGTAGAATACAGATCTTCAGATAGTGTGAATTCTGCTGGCACCACGAATGTCAATGGCTTATCAGGAACTTCTCTTCCTCCAGACCCAGCTAGAACAGAATATTGATTGCTTTACAGTAAGTTCTTCTTTACTGCAGGCTAGATTCAATCACAGCTGAATGATAATATGGAGGTAGAGTTAGAAGTTTTCTAGAAAAAAACCCAGATTTTTTACATAGGCTCTAATTCTGTACGGTCAGCTATAAACTGTTCCATTTTTTAGGCATAGGCAAGAGCGAGGAAGAGAAAAAAGATACAGGATGTCCTTGTTTACTGTCGACACAAATAATCTCACATGCTGTGTTGAAAATTACCCTAGATCTTACATAGGATACAGATAGTTCAAGGGAAAAAAAAATCTTCTCGATTATCACTACTTTGTTCTCCCTTCTTGCCACCTCCCAACCCCAGAAAAGCTCAGAAAAATCAGTGCGATTTCTGGTGCTTGTGTCCCCATGTAATAAGCCGTTACTTTAAAATCTCCAGAGACTAAGGTTACTTTCTGAGCAGACCTGCAAAACTGGTATTGTGTCACATTGCACATCAGATGGTTGAAAATGCATCCGTCTGTGTGCCTGGCAGCACGTGGCAGTTGTCAATACTAGGATGCCATTAGTGTGTCTACAAGCTGTCTTTTCCATTTATGTTTTTGATATCTGAAGGGGTGAACAGAAACTGGAATTCAGAGTAGTGGACTCAGGTTAGTGCCTTAGTGTAAGACAAGGAAGCTCTTCAGTGCTTCATTTTTCCCATAGAATCATAGAATCATAGAATAGTT
>NW_009914826.1:0-6621 GCF_000696875.1 Nestor notabilis
CCCAGTGGGAACCCCCCGACACCCCCTTACGGCGCTCACCCCTCTTTCCTTCCCAGTGCGAAGCGCTCGTGGCGCAGTACGAGCCGGAGGCTGTGCGGCTCTTCGTGCAGATGATGGACCCCACCTTTGTCTGCACCGTAAGTGTCCTCGTGTCATGGATGCTGCACCTGCTCCCTGGGGCAGCCTGCACCCAGATGGGCATCTTATGTCCCAGCCTGGGGGTCTGGGAGAGGGGCAGTGGGATCAAAGTGTGCTCATGGGTTTTCTTCTTCTACTTCCTGCCCCTTTCCTTTGCAATGCAGAAAATAAAAGCTTGTGACTCATCTGAGGAGGATCCCCTGGGCTCAGACCTCTGTGCCTTGGGCCCGCACTACTGGTGCAAGAACATGGCCACGGCGATCGAGTGCCAGGTAGGTGTTGGCCACATCCCCTCCCCTGGATTTGCAGTGTGCCAGGAGTCCCTGCCTCCCACCACCATCCTTCCCCGTCTCTCTTGCAGGCTGTTGAGCACTGCCGGCGTCACCTGTGGAACTAGGAGTCACCTCCCTGGCTGGCTGTGCTTGCCCTGCTGTTTTGGTTCAGGATCCTGGACACCCTCCCTTGGCAATGTGCCTGCACCCAGGGATGGCAATGGCAGGAGCCCACCAGCCTCACCACCCCGGGGGCTGTGGGATGACCCAGCCTCCTCTGCCACTTCCTTTTCCACCCCTGCGGTTTGGATTTCTAAATCGGGTTAAGGGACTCGTCGGTATTTTCAGGACTGGGAATTCAGCCTTATCGTCTCTCAGGGTCGTTGCAAAATCCCCATCCCCACTTCTATCCCCATCCTGCTTGTAAAGCCCAGATCCTGCAACGTGAATGGGCTGGGGTGGTTTCTGCTGACCAAATGCTAGCCAGCTCTGGGCAGCTGGCAGACGGCAGCCTCACACCACAGGTGTTGTCAGCTTTTGGCAATCCCAGGACTTTGCTGGTCCCTCTTCAAATTGGGGTGGCTTTAGTCTACACAACCCTCTCCCCCCCGTTGCCAGTTAAAGAAACAAAGTAGATTAAATTTATAGATATATAGCTCTCAAGTATTCCCTGAATACTCACAAAAAAATGGGTGAGTTTGGGGGCAAAGATTCCCTTTCACCCACACATCCCTGCTGGTGCCCCTGTGCTGACCCAGCTGTGGTGGTGAGGAGCAGTGGGGCACTGGCTTGTCCCTCCCCACCGCGGCAGGGGGGATGCCCACAGTGCCCAGTCCTGAGCATGCACGGGAGCATCTCACCAAAAATAAACTCTTCCCGTGAGCCCAGCTGGTTGTCTCCCTCCTGCTTCTCCTGGTGTGCAAGATGGGGCAAGCCTAGGGGAGGTTTAATGCTTCCTCTAAAATCCAGGGTGCACAACACCTGGGGCAGCATCTCGTGAAGGTGATGGATTGAGGGATGAGTTAAGTGAAAAAGGTTTTCTCTTCAAAAGGTCATTTGGTAAGCTGAATCTGGCAGTGTGGTCAGGGAGGAAGGACGACAGACAGATTATCCAAAGCCATAGACAGTGTATTTCTGAGTCCCGTAACAGACCGTGCCTGAAACTCTCCACAAGGTTACGATTGGAAACAAATCCCCAAACGAACAAACCCAAAATAAAGTGAGAAGGGGAAAGAAAAAGGCAAGAAAAGACACGCACGAGCACTCCACATCCAGAAGCCCCAGTTATTGTCAGTTTCTTTCAACATCGCAACATGTTTTGGTAAAGCCAGCAAAATGGAGAAATGTTTTCGGTTTTGGTTTGGGTTTTTTTTTTGGGTCTTTCCTTGCTGGAAAGGTGCCACTAATGCCAAATGGACTTGGCCTCTCCCCACACTGCCTGGCTCTCCTCGTGCCTTTGGTTGAGGTATGACGGCTGCTTGTCCTCAGTCTATGCCTGGGGATGCAGCACATCATCCGCACCTTCGCTGCACCTTCACCCCTGTCCAGCCTGGACTCATTGGATTCATTTTGCTTTTTTAATTTTTCTTAAAAAACACCCTTTTTTTAATAAGAAAAATAAAAAAAAAAAAGATTAATGCTTTCATGGATAAATGACAGGCGAGTAAAAGCATACCAGTCCTGAGAGCCCTTTCCCGGGGCCAAGCTCTCCAAGGCTGCCAGAGTGATCTGCATTGATTGGCCTGGACTCCTGCAGGGGAAGGCGGGGGGCAAGCGCTGGTCTCGGGGTGCCCCTGGCCATCACCACGATCCCCTGGTCTGTGCTTCATCCTCGCCGGCCCCGGCTTGCCTGGAGGAGCACCACTACCAGCACTACTCGTCATAACTCAGTGATCTCCAGAGGGCTCTCCATGATCACCTCCCGCATCTTGTGCAGGGGGGTGGACTTGGCCGACTCGGTGCGGGCGTTGTGGTCACTGTAGCCCCCGCAGTCAGTGGTCAGAGTCTCCAGCGAGCGACCCAGCACCTTCTGGTCATCCTCGGGCAGGCTGTTGAGGTCAGAGGCGAGCAGCGTGCCTGTGCTGCCGTGCACCACGTGGATGCCATCGGGACCTTTCAGCTCCACTGGCTGCTTGTGTCGGAAGCGGAGGCTGCCTTGGCTGGGGCTGCGCTCCTCGTCTTCGTCCTCCAGCTCCTTCTGGATCAGCTGCAAAAAGTCCAGGGAGCAGAGGAATCACCACCATGGCCAGAGCAGATACTGCTTCCCACCTGCAAACCTTTTGCAATGCTGGAGCCCAGCAGGAGGGACAGTACCCTCCTCTTCTGAAGTGTGGTGATGCGGATCACTAGTGTGATGATGGTCTCCAGCCAGATCTCTCACTCATCTGGTGGGTGCACCAGCTGCCAGCCAGGTGGTATGTCCAGCAGCAGCCCCCACAGCAGCCAAGGAGGAGTTTGAACCCGGGTTGGGAGTTGGGGTTGTATGGGGCAGAAGACAGACAAGGAAAGGAGTTGAGGGAAGGCAAGGAGAAGTTGAGGATAAGGGCAAGGAGAGATAAGGGGGCAGAAGGGCTGAAAGGTGTCTCCCATCCTACTGCTCTTCTCTGCTCTGTTTCCCCATGTTTTGCCCCCCATGAAGAGGAGGAAGGCTGCAAGAGGAGTTGCTTCTCCCCACACCAGCCCTCCTGCACCAAAAGCCTCTGTCCCAGTGTTTTTACCTCAAAACTTGTTGGGTTGATAAGCTCAGAGGAGCACAGGGGAGGGAAGATGTCTCTGTGAGTCTGTAGAGACCTGCAGCTTCTTGGCCACCCTTGGCAGAGAGACAGGAGGTGATGGACAGAGCCCACCCAGCAAAGAGGGTGGTTGTCCCTCAGGGTGGGAGAGACCGAGGGATAAGGTGCTGCTCAGAGGAAACAGTGGGATATGAGAGCTGGAGCACTGTGGGGAACCAGCAGCCTCAGTGGAAACCCAGCGTCTGGCTCATTTTGACCAAGCAGAGAATGGGGAGACCACTGAGTGATGGAGACCACGGCTGCAGGGAGCGACTGCAGTTTGTGGGGCTGAGAAGACACACTGCATCCCAGAGGGCACGGCAAGCATCTCCCCATGCCCATGCACACCACGTCTACCTCTGAGACCGAGGAGCGGTCCCCCTGACTGGCGGTGGCCTTATGCACCATCCGCTGGGCAAAGAGTTTTTTCAAGCGCATGTAATCATCCAGGACCACCTTCAACAGAGAGCCCTGGGTGGAGGGGAAGAGACAACGGGTTACCCGAGGGACACCATTTGGTTGGAGGAAGGCTGACCTCATCCCAGCATTTTATGGAGCAACATCACCCTCCGGCACTGCAGCTGTCAACCTGGAAGCTGTAAGAGTTGGAGAAGACCCCTGTGTGGAGGATGCCCACAATGAACGCTCACCTTGATGGGTCCCTCCCGCATGATCTGCCCCAGCTTGGCAATGTTGTCGTACTCCTGGATGGCTGCCCGCAGGTAGCGGTCATCCTCAGGCTTGGCTGCGGAAGGCTCTCTCCCGAAGGTCCCCTGTGGTAGGAGAGAGTAGCTGAGAAGGTGGCGCAGGCCTTTGGTGCAGTGGAGAGGTGTCCCGTGGGGGCCATGTCTCACGTGGGTGCGGGCGGGGCTGTTCCAGAGGTCAGTGATCTCACTCAGGTTCTCTGGCAGGTCATCCTCATGCTCTGCCTGTGCCGCCAGCTCCATGTTCCTGCAGAAAGGGTCCAGCCACACGGGGTTGGCCCTGCCCAGGGGAGGAAGAGCAGCTCTCAGTGCAAGCAAGGAGCCACAGCATTCCTAACCCCATCCAAAGCCCAGATGCTGGGGTTGTGCTGCCTCCTCCTGCCCTGTGCAGGCATGAACTTGGCTGATCTGGATCCAGATGTGTGTCGTCACCCACTGGTCATCTCTGCTTACCCCAAGCCTGGCCAGTATTGGCAGAGATGGAGTCACAGGAGAAAGCACAAGGTCTTTTGGCTTTGAAAGCTCTCAAGGCAAGCAGCCATGGCATGCCTGGCTGCATTCCTCCACAGAGCAGAAAGGCATAGCATCTCCACATCCCAAGCATCCCTGGCTGCAAAACGCAGGCATCCCTCTCTCAGGAGAAGTCTGCGATCCTGCAAGGTGTCCCTGTCAGGGAGGGGATGGAAGGGAAGAACTCACCCATCAAAGGAGTACTTGTTGGTGTTTGGCATGTCCATGATGTCCATGAAACCTCTGTTCCCTGAAAGAGGAAGGGATGGGAGTTAGAGAGTTGCATGTTGGTGGGCTGAGCAGTAAACCATGGGGCAGGACTTCTTTATCGGGGATGGAGGCCCAGTGACCAGAAAGGCACTGGTGGCATGAGAAACACACTGGGATGCGTCTGGTAACACAAAGACTGGAAACTGAGAAAAGCCTCCCACCATTTGGCCTTGCTGGGCAGGATCACCTCTGATTTACACCCCACAGACATCCCCCATGTCAGCCTGTGTACTCCCTCTATGCTCTTCATGTACCCTGCTATCTCATGCAGCTGGAAAACCCCAAACTCTGCTCACCAGTGGAGCCAGCCACTATGGCTTTCAATTTCCTTTTGTGCCTGCGAAAGAAATACAGTGAATCAGGGAAGAAAATAAAGAAGGTGCTCCAAAGGAGAAGGGGACACAGATTTGCAATAACCCTGCGATGGCGAGCTTGGAGGGGACAGGTGCTATCAGTACTAAAGGCATTATATTTTGGGGAAAGAGGGGCAATTTCTGAACCCGCCTGGTGCAGGTGGTGTTGGGAAGCTGATGCTCTCCTTCGCTTGTTGGCATTGTCAGGACTGGGAGCAGCTACATGGGTCCCCCTGGCCAGTGAGACAGAGTCTGGGTATTACTCACACTGTCCGGTAGTACCAGTTCATGAGGATGAAGAGCATGGCAGCCAGAAAGAGGAGGATGGCCAGCACGATGATCACCATCTAGGAGAGCAGAGGGGTAATGGCAACCTCTGGCACCCAGTGGTGGGCACCCTCCTGAAATCATTTGGGTGAAACTTCTCTCCAGATCATGGAGGGCTATGGAGAATGGCATGGGATATTGCCCCACCTGCAAGCAGCAACCGTCTCCACTCCAGCTGGACCATTACCTGCAGAGCTGAGAGGTCATCCGGGGCCTGGGCAGTGATGGCAGGCTGCACATCCAGCACGTTGTAGTTCCTGAAGAGGTTCCTCAGCTGCTCTTTGTTCTCATCTATCATCTGAATCACCCTGGGAAGAGAAGGGTTGCTTGGACATCTCAACATTAATGAGGCTTCCCAAGGACTCAATGGGCCAAGATACAGGCTGGGCAACGGGCCAGGTGACATACCGCTCCACGTCCAGGATGCGGTTGGTCTCCCTGTTCACCACGTGGATCAGCAGCTCTGTCTGTGCGAAGTTCACCCGGCCTTTCTTGTCAACATGGAACTGGAGAGAGACAGCAAGGTCTAAAGTGTGGGAGAGGTGTCTCCTCATGGGGCATCTCCCACGCATGCCCTGAGGTGTGCTCATGTGGTAAAAGACCCTCAAGCCTGACACGGGTTTGGACTGGACCTCTTTGATATGTCCCTGCCTCATGTATATTTGTCACCTTCAGAGCTCAGGGGTTTCTATGGTTTATACAGACAGGGCACCCTCAAACGACACCTCCCAAGCAGCATATGGAAGGTCACTTACCCTTCAAAGCAACCTTAAAGGTGGATGATTACCTGCACATCATCTGTATTGACAATAGCACCCGTGATGTTGGAGAGCAGGCTGATGAACTCCTCCTCAAACTGTCTGACTTTGTCTGGGATCTCGTTGATGATGATTTTGACCCGCTGGTCATCCCGCAGGATGTAAATCCCCACAATGGCTGTGTCATTGTGGCCCACCAGGTCAGAGGCCATGATGTCCACAACAAAGTAGCCGGGGTTGTAAGCCGTAAAGAGGTCAAAGGTTCGCAGGATCCCATCAAGGGTTCCTGGGAGAAGAACAGTCACAAGCCCAGGACTAGTGACACTGGCCCTGGAGATGTCTCTGGCCATGGCCCTCTACTCCCATGGCATGCAGGGTACGCACCTATGGTGAAGATGTTGGCCACCTCCTCAGAGTCATTGGAGTGCTGCTTGATGTAGCGGATGCCCAAGATGTTGTACAGGACCAGGCTGTTATTGCCTACATCAGCATCCACTGCAACCACTCTGATCAGCTCT
>NW_009914826.1:6652-13694 GCF_000696875.1 Nestor notabilis
CCCACCTTGGCCTCGGTGGCAACCCCTTTGAAAGAGAGACGGGACAGGGACCTGGGGCTGGGCTGGCTCTCACTGCCCCTTCATGTGGCTGGATTTTCCCCGGAGTATCTCTGTCTCCTGGTTCCCCCCCCAGATCCCAGCACCCCTTACCCGCTGTGTACTCTGACTTCGTGAACTGCGGGGACTGGTCATTGATGTCATCCAGGAGAATTCGCACCTCCTGAAGGGTCAGGTCCCCGCTGAGGTCCCAGGGCTGGGCTCTGCCTGCCTGCTGGCCTTGGGGAGGGGTCCAGTTCCTCTGGCTGGATGCTTTGACGATGATGGAGTAGTATGGCTCCTTCTCCCGGTCCAGGTCTTGCAAGACCTTCAGTTTCCCCTCTCGGCTCAGCTGGAAGTTGTTTTCCTGGTTCCCATCTGAGTGCCGAAAGAGATACCCAGTTAGTCCCCTTTGGGCTCGGCATTTCCGAAATGCCACCTCACCCACTGACCAGGGCAGAAAGGCAACAAGGAGATGATGGAAATGACGGAAACCCTTGGTGAAGGCTATGCAAGGAGATGAAGAGCTGCCCATCCCCTCCCTGCTTGGCACCCACCTGCTATGAAGTAGTAGACAATGGCGTTGGAGCCCTCATCTGCATCCACCGCCCCGGTGACGTTCCCCACCACAGTGCCTGGCCGTGAGTGCTCGGGGACGGAGAGCACCTGGTATTGGGGACTGTCCCTCTACCAGACACCAAAGGAGAAGGGAGGGTTATGAGAATTGTGGTGGCTTTAAATAAAATTGGACAAATCCTCTCCTGCTCCCCACCATGATGATGCCCAGCAGTGCATGCTCCATCACATATGCTCGCTGGCATCCCCATCCCCACATCCTCTGTGTCCCAACCCCTCCATCCTGGCACCTTACAGGGGGCCTGAGGAAGATGGGCTCATTGTCGTCGATGTCATCAAGTGCAACCTGGAGGGGCTGCATGGTCTCGTAGGCTGGCTGGCCCTGGTCACAGGCCACGATGATCAGCTGTGGAGAGAGGCAAAAGGGCGATCCTGGGCAAAACCATGTGGGCCAGGAGACACTGCTGAGGCAGGGACAGTGAGAACAGCTTCAGGGTGGAGGATTCTGGGGGGAATTAACAGGGAATTGGGAGTTGGCCCACCAGGATTCAACTTCCTGATGGCAATTGATAACCACCCAGTTCCTGCTAAGTTGTGGCATTTTCACAACTGCAGCAGCTGACCCCATCCCCATCACATCACTTGCATCCCGTCAGCCCCACACCAGACCCACAGCCTTGAGGACGTCCCCAGCCACCCTGTGGTTGTGCTGCCGCCTGGCTCACGTTGTACACTGCCTGCTTCTCCCTGTCCAGCCGCATGGCCGTCTGGATCAGCCCGCTGACTGAGTCGATGGTGAAATACTCCCAGTCTTTGTTCCCTGCCCCGGTCTTCAGCAGGTTGTAGAGCACCTCTCCATTGAGGCCCTCATCTTCGTCCGTGGCATAGACCTCGTAGACGTTGGACCGCAGGGGGATTTCCTGTTTGCACACATGCACCCCTTCAGTCCCAGCATTGCATGTGAGTCCCCTGCTCCCCCTGACCCTCCAAACCCTCTTGTGTCAGGGTCAGCAGGCTCCCACTGCCGAAATCCAACTGGGGGCTGGCAACATGAAATCATGATTCCCTTTGGCATGGTGGCTGCTCTTTGTATGTGCTGGGGACTTGCTGAGCCAAGCCTGGCTTCCCAGAAGGGATAAACATCTTAAATGTCAGCTTTTTGGCCCTTGGTTATAAACAGGCTTGGCCTGCAATGACCAGCTGTTTACCTAATCTGTGTGCTGCTAGGGTTTCTGTTTCCCAGAGCTGCCCCAGCATCCCTGCTCGCACGTATGGAGAGGGGCTGTTGCTGACTGTCCAGCCCCATGACCCAAAACTTCTTGGGACATGTTAAATCAAGGTCTTGTTCTTGCGGAGATGGAGGTTGGATTTTGCCACTGGTAGACAGGAGCACTCCTGGGAATGGTCTTGTCATGCCATAACCTCCTCTCCCTCTCGAGGGATTTACCTCCTTTATGTGCAGGATGGTGCCATTGGGCGGGCGGACAAAGACGGGGCGGTTGTCATTGATGTCGATGACCTCAATGTGGAGCATGGTAGTCCCCCAGAGAGGAGGATGCCCCTTGTCCGTGGCCACCACGGTCAGGTTGAACCTCTCATAGGACTTCAAGCGCCGCCGGGATGTGACAAGCCCAGAGTCTTTATTGATCTTAAAAGCCTCTGGGGGAAAAAACCACCACATCTCCGGCTCAGGACACTTTGCACCAGATAAATCATAGTCATAAACCAGTATACCAGCTGAAGCACACCTCTTACTGTTGGGAGATCCCTATCAAGGGGTGATGGAGCAGAGCTGGCCACCTGAGGCCAGGGTTGTGGATGGTATCAGGTTTTCAGAGCATCCCTGACACTGGTCAGTGCCAAGGGCCCTGCTGTCAGACCACCCCTAGCTGTGTTTCGCTCTTGCTCAGGCAGTGGTCAGAGGAGCCTACGCATCTCAGGAAAGTGAATGTTCTGTCATTCCCGTCTACATTTATGCTGGCTTTTGCCCGGTTCTCATCACTCCTCAGTGTGCAGAGATATACTGCATTTCAGGCACTATCGCTACCCACCCACAACCTTCTAGCCCTTTCAGTTTTCCTCTAAACTGTGCAGTGAGTTTGCTCCAAGACACAATTGTGTACAGAGAAAGTGCTGCTGTGCTGGGGAAGATGAGAGGATAAGCCAAGGCTGGGCTGCAGCACGAAGGAAGGTGAAGCCGTAACATGCTGCACCATGAGGAACTGGGAACTGTGGAGGAGTACCGAAAGCTCCACACTTTCAGTTTTTCTCCTGGGAGTGCATGCACAACCTCACTTCAAAACAGCTGCAGTATACAAGGGTGTGGGCTTGGTCCCTATGTCTCCTCCAACTGCTGTTCATCATAACCCTTCTTCCTGGGGAGGAGTACCCCACCACCAGCACCTACCAGCTCCAGGGCCCTCGATGCTGTAGGTCACGATGCCGTTATCCCCTTCATCCAGATCTGTGGCAGTCATGGTGATCACCGATGTCCCTGCTGGCTCATTCTCATAGACGCTGGTGCTGAACTGGCTCTTGCTGAACTGGGGCCTGAAGTCATTGATGTCCAGGACTGTGATCAGCACCTTCGACAAAGCGCAGCCAGCTGAGTGACATGAGGCTGGAGACGGATAGGCAAGCCCTGGAGGCCGTACCCCTTCTGTGACCCAAGGCTCTGCTGCCGGACTGTGGTGCCCTTCCTGCTATTTGTTTAGCTCTGCTAGCTGAATTCCTGCCTCCAACAATGGGGGCTGCTGTGGCTGGGGCACCCATTCATCCCGGAGCACTTACAGACAATAGCACCACCCTCCCCTGCCCCTCCTGCTGACGTGCTGTCCCTGCAGCACAAATTCCCTTGCACCATCCAACCCACAGCCCCTGGGGTCACCTGCTCTTCCCTCTAGCTAATTGCTCCCAAAGATACCAGCTAGCCTGCTGGGGAGGAAAGCCTGAGGTCCAACACCTTCTTGCGGGTGACCACCACATGAGGGGTGGTGGGAGGAGAAGCCTACCTGCACGGAGTTTTCCCGACGGTTACTGGAGATGTCCCCAGGGTTGTCTCTGGCCACAGCTGTCAGTGTGTAGTGATCCTTCTTCTCCCGGTCCAGGGCTGACAGGATGTAGATGTCACCCTGCAGCACATAAAGACCTTCAGGTGGGCCTTGTCTGGCAGAACTGATACTCAAGAAGGGGCAGAAGGTGACGTGTGGGAGCAAGGAACAAGGTGGGACCACATCAGCCTCCCTTCCCTTTCCCCGCTCTGTTCCAGCCTCAGTTGGCTCCTTACCGTGTTGGGGTTTATCCCAAACTTGCCCTCTCCATCTCCCAGGCTGTACTGGATGAGAGCAAAACGCCCAGAATCTGCATCTGTGGCCTTGACCCTCAGGATGACTGTACCCAATGGCACATCCTCAAAGACAGCTTTCTGCAAGCAAAGGGAGCAGGCAGGACTGGTTGTTTCATCACTTAATCTTTTAGCAGGCAGTAACCAAAGGCATAGCGGGGCACCCAGGGGTGGGCACAGCTAGGCCCAGAACAAGGTTTCACACAGAGTACACTGGTTGGTTGACCATCTTCTTCATACGGTTCAAGCATAGACAGAGGGAAGAGAAGGTGTCCCTGGAGAATCCCCCAGCTCTGTGCCAGACCTCACCTGGCAGGCACTGCTGGTGAGGACTTGAACAGGGGATCCCAGCTCACCTGGTAGGATGGCTGGCTGAAAACGGGATTGTTGTCATTGATGTCCACTATCTGGAGGTACACAGGGATCTCAGCGGATCTGCGTGGAGAGCCGTTGTCAGAAGCTCGGATGGTGAAGTTCAGCCACTGCACCTCCTCGTAGTCCACCGTCTTGTTGGCCACAACCTTCCCTAGAGGATGTCAGACCCTGACATGAGACATCTACCCCAGGACACTGACCTGCCTCATGCTCTCACCTCCCCAGGCCACCGACCTGCTGACTGGTCTTCGAGGCAGGCATAGCCTTCTGGGGGGAGGGTCAGCAGCTCCTAGGTGATCTGCCCGTTGGCACCTTTGTCCGGGTCCACTGCTGAGATGGATATGAGTGTGGTGCCCTGTGTGGCTCCCTCCAGGATCTTCTCAGTGAAATAGGTGACCCCAAAGGGACGGAAGCGCGGGGTGTTGTCATTGACATCCAAGACATTGACTGTCAGCTTGGCTGTGGCCATGGTGGACACCACAGGGGAAGAGAAGAGGAAGGGGAAGTGAGAAAAAGAAGGGAAGAAAAAATGGGAGAAAGGAAAGTGGTAAAGATACAAGCATAAAACTAAATGGCACTGGTTAATCAAGAAAAATGGTAATATTCAGCAAAGCTGCTATGCCCTGATCTGGCTGAGGGATACCTACTGCAGACCTATTCCTGATTTTTGTGTGCTTTCTCACATACAGGCCTGGATTTACTAGGAGCAGGGTGGCAAGACATAATGGGGATGGTAATGAAGAAATGGGTGTCTCCCATGGTACGGTTATGGGCACACAGCCTTCTTCATCCCCAGTGCAGCCCTGCGATGTCAGGGCCATTCACTAAAGGAGGGCTCATAGGAGAACCCAAAGCTGATGGGAGCTGGTCCAAGTCTGGAACCACTAGAAATGTTGCTGTTCAGAATGGGAGGTGAGAGAGCTGCCAGCTACCTAGAAGCTGCAGTGGTGCCCGGGAAAGGCTGTGCCAGCCCTGGCCCTGCACTCCCTGGGTAGAACCCATGCTTACCGTTGGGCACGCTGACTGAGCGGTCGATGACTTCACTGGCATTGTCATGGACAGAGATGGTGATCTCGTAGGTGGCCACCAGTTCCCGGTTGAGGGGACTTTTGATCTTCACAGCTCCTGGGAATCCCAAAAAGCTGGGTGTCACAGGCAGTGCCTGCACCCCGACACTGAGGACCCTCAGCAGACTGGTCTGTAAGAGCCAACTGCTGCACCCTCTGCTGCACTTGCTCTCCTGCCTCTTCCCAAAGGCTAAATAGGGAAAACACTTGATAGCTACAGGAGGAGACAACTTCCTTCCCCCTCTTCTCCACCTCCTGCCTTCCTGCCTGCTCCGTGCTGCCCAGCTAACAGGTTCTCATGCTGCCTCAGGCAGGTGAGGGTTTGGGTTGTGTACATAAGGGGTTTGGGAGCAACTGCTGCTGCTGCCCTGAATGATCCCATCTATGTTAGCTCAGCATCCAGGCACCTTTAAGAGTCTTGTCCTATATCCCTTCCAACAAGGGCGTTTTTCTTTCATGAGTCACCTCTGTGCTTCCAAAACAGACATGGGGAGCTCCTGGACCTCCTTCCCCAAGGGTAGAGCTCACCACCTAACCCAGAGTGCCCCTTCTGGTCCCCCAGTGAGGGTGTCCGCATCCGGTCTGCCAAGGCTGAGCAGCCCCCAGCCCACTGTGGGGCCGCCTGCCATGGAGATGGGGGAGATGGAGGGAGGTGACAGATGGCACAGAGAGAGAAACAAGCACAGACACAGAGACAAACCTGGTGGGCTGAGAGCCGGAAAGGAAAGAAACAGGTTAGTTAAGTCAGTTGACCGGGGGAGAGAGGACAGGACAGAGTGAGACAGAGCAGTCAAAGGAGAGGAGTGGGGAGGCAGGAGGGGAGCATCATCTCCCCATGCCTCAGACACCTACCTCCAGGCAGAGAAGAAGAAGCAGAAGCAAGGAGAGGAGTCTGCGCTGCCCACACTGCCCTTCCCGCTCTCCTACCTGTCCTAAAATCCACTGCAAACACTCCTTGCTGTTCAGGCACTAGTGCATCTGTGTCGTCACGGGCCACGATCTCTAGCAGGTAGTACTCCAGGCGAGGGTGGAGGTCCCGGTCAACGGCGGTCACCTCGGCCACTACGGTGCCGGGTGCGGCTGACTCAGGGACACTAACTGTCTGGATGGGGTTGACGAATTCAGGACGGCAGTCGTTGACATCATCGATGAAGAGGCTGACAATGGCGGTGCCCGAGAGCGCCGGCGTGCCCTGGTCCACAGCCACCACCATCAGCCGATAGGCATCCCGCTCCTCCCGGTCGATGCTGATGTTAGCCACGCGGATCACGCCCGTGGTGGCATCAATCAGGAACCTGTCTTGGCCACCACCTTCGATCCGGTAATCCAGCTGCTGGTTGAGGCCACTGTCTGCGTCTGTGGCCATCACCTGGAGGACAGAGAAGCCTGGAAAGGGGGGACACAGCCTTCTTAAGTGAGGGCAGCAGCAACAAGCCCACAGTCCCAAGGCAAATACTGTAAAGTAATGTAAGCAGTTACTTTTAAATTTTTCCTTCAACCCCATCCTGGTGAGCCCTGACACTGGGAGCTGGATCTTCACAGTCCCAGGGGGACACCCACTCTCCCCATCACCCACCCTCACATACAGTCCTTGCCCTTTCCTGACCTGGGGGGCTGTTTTCCAACAGCCGCGCCGTGATGGACG
>NW_009914826.1:13735-21660 GCF_000696875.1 Nestor notabilis
GTGCTGTTCAGCCCCCCCACATCATGAGCTACCAGCGTGAACTCCAGGCAAGGGTCCGGCAAAGCCTCTCGGTCTATCACACTGCCAGGCTTCACCGAAATGACACCTGCGGAAGGGGAGAAGCCCAGTGGCAGACCCCATGGCAATCTGATGGTCCTGGACTGGGGACAGGGACCTGATGAGCCACCCCACCTGTCCTGTTGTCGATAACAAAGAAGTCTAAGGATGCCTCCAGGAACTGGTAGGTCACTATGGCATTGCTGCCTTGGTCACCGTCCAGAGCTAGAATGGGTCCATTGAGCACCGTGACCACAGTCCCTGGATGGGATAATAAGGGTTAGGGGGAGCGTCAGCTCCCTGTGGAGTCCCCCTCAGCCCCCTCCCATCCCGGTGGTGCATGAGGGACAGCAATGAATGGATGGAGGAGGTGACAGAGTGGGGCCTCGCAAGGCACGAGGCAAGGGGGGGCAGCTGCTGCAGCCTTGCAGACCGACTCGTGAGGCCCAGGTGAGGCAGTGGGACGTCCGACTAAAAACAAACAGACAGACACATCCATCAGATGGGCAGCACCAGCACCCTGCCACCGAGGGCATCACCTGAAGGCACCCAAACCCTTCGCCTGTCCCATCGATGTCCCTTGATGGCGGGACAGGGAGGTATCCAAGGCCTTGGAGCAGGGAGCGGTTTAAATGGCAGGAAGGCAAAAAGAATAAAATAAGAATATTTCTAACTCTTTGGCTGGGAAATGTCTACCTGGACAGGCTGGGCTGTTTATTCCCTAACCCCCAGAATAAGGTGGCTCTGGGTGTTGATGATGGAGGGACGGCACCCTATCCCCTGCAGGGATGTTGGGCAGTTTGATGGCCTCAAGGCTGCCCCCTGGGCTCAGGCTGCAGGTGCCTCTTGCTGTCTGCAGCCAAGAAGTTCCCAAATGGGGATGATTTCGTGCAGGGTTGTGCCTGAGCTGTGCCAGGAAGGTTTCCCACCAGCAGCATGGACCAAAGCTACAGTGTCGTCAAGGCTGACCTCTCTGGTCGTCAGCAGGAGACCCTCATCCCCATCCCACTGCTGTGCAACCTGTTCCTGCTCACCATTGTGTCTCCTCCACAACATCCAGGAGACACTTCCCCCCACCCAGCCCCAAAGCAAGTCTCCAGGAGCCACATAGGGAGGCAAAGAGAGACCTACCCGGGGATGAGTTCTCCATCACCTCAGCCTGGTAGGAGCTTTGGGTGAAGAGAGGGCGGTTGTCATTCTCATCTGCTATGGAAATGACCAGCAGGTCAAAATCCTGAAGGAAAACAGGGTCAAGAGGGTGATGACTGCAACGTCCTTTCCTTGAGCTCACCTCCCACCTCTCCCACCTCCTGCTTAGTGGTGGTCAAAGATGGGCTCCTGTGCAGCCATGATGCTGTGCTTCCTAGACCACCCTTGGAGGATCAGTAGGGATTCTCACCCTCGGACTAGGCATCCTTTCCCAGCCTGCACCTTGAAGGGTGATGCATGGCACATCTTGGGGGAACCAAAAGATGCTCTGCTGTTATTGTGGTGTCCAGTTCTCCAGACCAAATTTGTCCCACCTTCTGTGATGTTTACTGCTGTTGCATGGAGTCAACATGGGATGTTGGACTGGCCCTAAATCCTACTGGTCCAGTTATCTGCTGGGGAGGGGGTTTGCAGCCCGCTCTTTGTGACCCCCAGATGCTTTTAAAGGGATGTAGCTGCTATTGGAAATACTGTAGGTAAATGCACCACCTGGTTTTGGCCATGGCAGGAACCCCTTCTCCCACCTGCCCTGCCACCTGCATAGCTGGAAGCCCTGGTAGTGCCCATAATTACCCGCCTGGCATTGCGTATGTTCTCAGGGTTGTCCTTCACCGTGATGGTCAGCCTGTACTCTGCCACCCGCTCCCTGTCCAGTGGGCGGTTTACATAGACAACGCCGCTCTATCAAGAAAAAAGGGAAGAAATAGGTACAAGGTACATGAGGAGTGCTTCCCCAGGACACCTTTGGCTAGGGAAAGGATCTTAGACAGCATCCATGGGTGCCCAGGGAAGGCAGGACTCTAAGTCCATGGCTGCCCACCCTCCACGTCCCAGCATCCCACCCCCCTGGGGGCATACGGTGCTGTTGATGTAGAAGGCATTCTCTGTGTTGCCTGCTGTTATGTCGAAGGTCAGGAGGGCGTTTGGCCCCTGGTCTGCATCCCGGGCAAGGATGTGGGTGACAAAACTGGAGACAGGGGCGTTCTCGCTGAGGGTGAGGTTCATTGGGAGATTGAGGAGCACGGGGTCATTGTCGTTGATGTCCAGCACGCGGACACCCACAAGCATCTGCCAGGAGAGAAACAGTGAGGGCACATGGCACCTATTTCCATCCCTCCCATCTTTTTTTTGCCCCCTTCCTGGGCAAGAGGTGGGCTTCTCCACTCAGCCCACTATGGTCTGGGGGAGTAAAGCCCCAGGGAGAAGGGGAAGGAGAAGGAGGGGAGGAGAGTGAAGGAAAAGACCAGGGGGAAGGAGCTGAGGATGGGAAATGGCACCCTGCAGCTCCAGGGGACTCACCGTGGAGCTGAGGGGGGGCACCCCCCGGTCCCGGGCAGCGATGGTGAGGTTGTAGAAGGGGATGTTCTCACGGTCCAGCTCAGCATCCTTCCGCACCCTCAGCTCCCCTTCCACTGGGGAGATCACAAACTCGCCTGCCGGAGACAGAGGGGCCCTAGCTCAAGCTGTGCTGCTGCAAGTGGCCTGGCTTCCTAAGGGAACAGATTGTTTTGGAGCCAGGAGACAGGCACCTTTGGCACAACACCATGCCCTGTTATTGCAGATATGGGAGGACTGTGGCAGCCAGGACTATCCTGGGTGCACCCCCAGGTACCAGTGGGAGCAGGGGATAGGTTGAATGGCAAAGTAAGAAGCGTCCATGCCTTGACTGAGCCTTTCTGAAGATGCCAGCAAGCCTCTAGGCACCTGCCCATGCCACAGGATGGCCACAGCAGCATGGGTTACATGGCATGGACCACCCTGAGCCAAGGGGTTGCATCCTGGTTGATCTGGAAAAGCTTTGCAGCTGGGTCAGGTAAGAGACAGGACTGGGCTCTGCCTTCCAGATACCCTGGACTAAAGTCGTCACCTGCTCACAAAGGGACAGCCCTATATCTGACAGCTTGGGATGCCCATGGCTCTGCTGCCACCTGCTCTGGGATGCTGGTGGGGCCAGAGCTACATCTTTGCCAGGGGTTACAAAGCAACTCAGTACCCAAATGGCCTGCAAACCCCAATGGGGTGAGGAGACAGGGCTGTGCACTTGCAGCTCCCAGTTTATCTTTCTGTGGTCTGTTTTTTTGCCTTTTAAATTTCGTTTGCCTTTATTGTTTAGGAGATTTCCCCCTCCCTTGCACAAGCCCCAGCCACCCCCTGGCTGGCCGCAAACAGGTTAAGTTTCCTGTTGCTCAAAATAGGATTTCCTGGTGTTGAAAGGCTGAATTCGCAGAAGTGCTGGGAGGGAGGACGGCTTTGCTGAAACACTTCCGCCCTCGCTCCCACAAGCCAGGTTCCTCCATGGGGCAGCCAGAGGAGTGGCGGTGCCCCCCCACGTCCCTGCTCACCGAGGGGGTCCCCGGCGATGATGCTGTACTCCACTTGCCCGCTGGGTCCCGAGTCGCCGTCGTGGGCCAGGAAGGTCCAGACACGAGGGCCGGGCTGCCCCTCCGTGACGTCAAAGGGACCCTCGTAGGGCCGTGGGAAGGTGGGACAGTTGTCATTGATGTCATTGAGGTTCACCAGCACCTGCGGACAGGGCGAGAGCGTGGAGGGCAGTGAGAGGAGAGGGAGGGAAGAGGAGACCAGCCCGCTGGCCATGAGCATAGGAAGCCACAGACAGGTGACACTGCAAAATCCCGCCTGCATTTCTAACTTTGCTAGGTTCACCAAACATCTACCTCACGGTTCAGAGGCTCAGATTCAGTTACTCCTGATTCCTGATCATGCCCATCCTACAGTGACGTTATGAAACTCCAGCTGCACACAGATGGGACCCCTTTCAACCATGATGGAGAAGTCTACACAAAAGCCAAATGTTCTCCATATCCACATCCTAAAACCCAGACTGAATAAAGAAAAACCACAGACCTGGATTTGACCGCCAAAACCATGAGTTCAGAGGGATCCAATCTCTGCAGCCTGCTGCATGCTTGCTCACTTCTTTTCCTCCACACGAAGGGCTTAATTCCTAGTGCTGAGTAAACTTTAAAAGATTTGCAGCTTGTGTCCTTATTCCAACACAAAACACCACCAACGCAGCTGGCATGTTTCCCCTCTTAGCATCCCTTCCTGCAACATGCTTAGCTGGCTATAAATCAATCCTACAGATCTCAGAAGGGGAAAGTATAAACAACTTTAGGACAGAGTAGACCATACGGCTGCTAGTGAAGCTGGGGATCCAACGAACTTGAATCTTGCTTTTTAGTTGAATCACAATACATAGAAGATATTATATAGCTCTATACTATACTGTATTGCAAAGAGGGTTATCCATTTGCCTTCAGGGAACTTGCACAATGGAGAAATGCTGCCTGAAGATGAGAGTCTCCAGTGTCTAATAAAAGGCTGAGCTTTGGTGGGATAGGTGGTTACAAGAAAGATACTGAAAATTAAGAACTTTCTGACCTCCTGGGTTAAAGGATAGTTAAATCCATCAGATGGGCATTTGTTACTGGCTAAATCTAATATTTACAGCAGAGACTCACACATGAGTTCCTAGTTGCCCAGCAGTGGAAAAACCCGAACACTGGCATACCTTATCAGGGTGACAGATTTCCCATAACTTGGGATCTTAAATAATCACCAAACATCCTCCTAAAAGCTATGTTTTCACATGGTGCTGACACAAACTCCCTGGGCTGTGTAGGGAGGGTGTTTGCTGTCCCTTCCAGCTTCAGTCCTTGTTGCTGAAGAGGTTTCCAAGTTCATGGCTCTTCTTGGGCTAAGAGCAGGGAAAGCTCTGCTTTTGCCTTCAGCAGACCATCAGCTGCCGCTGTCCCTGCCGGCACTTAAACCCCACGTCTCAAGGTTTCCACTGCGGTTTTCCTGGGCCAGGAATGTATCTCCGCAGCGTCAGAGGCACACATCAGAAGGCTTCTCATCTGCCCAAGCATGGAGCACAGTGCTGCCTCACTTGTGGGGACTTTATCCATGGAAATCTACCACACTGGCATCTCTCCTTAGATGAGAGGAAAAAAGCTTCTCTTTTTTACCTTTACCCACAAGAACTTAACTCCTTTTGTGGTCTACAAAACACTTGGCTTAATATCTGTTCATAATAGAGAGCCAGATAGAAAATCTAACCTATCCCTTCCACCTGCAGACTCCAAAATCAGTCTGGGCATGGACAATACCTGCCATACAACCTGTCAAATTTTGGTTTTGGTCACAAAAAAAAACCCCAGTGTATTCAATTCAAGTAAAATATTTGTTTTGGACCTGCTAGTCTGCCCTCCCCACACTTTGAGTAGTGCACCATGGTCCAGGAAAAATGGAAGAGATGATACAGTGAAAACCAACAACAAAAAAAAAGACTACAGGAATGAAAAAGGAATTTTAAAAGCAGGTAAGTAATCTGAGAAGCTAAAGATGAAACAGAACTTAATGCAATGGCAATGCTTTATTATCTACTGTCCATTCAAGCAAGAAGGACCAAGAAAACACAACACAACTTAAAAGCTGTTTGGGGAGTTTCCCCTGCTTGTGCATTTGCAGGAAGAAATAACTGGGCTAATTAACCCATAAGCATCCTGTGTCTGCATGCCTGCAACCCACCATGAGTGAGTGGGGTGACAGCAACTGGGCAAACTGGCTTCATCTGGGAAAAGCGGCTGGTGCCCGCTGGGAAGGAGATGTGAAACTGCTCACGGGAGGAACTACTCAACCCTGCTGAGGCTGTGGTGGTGCAATCCCACTGGCAGGTCCTTACCGTGGCGGTCGATGTCAGCCGTCGTGAGATGATGGGGCACTGGTCAGTGGCAGTGACGATCAAGGTGTAGCGCCCATGGCTGATCTCATAGTCCAGCTCCTTCACTGTGCGAATCTGCCCCTGCAAGGCAAGGGGACAGCGGCCACGAGTAAAGGGAGCGGGACAGGGACATGTTCAGGATAGGGCTGGCTACCTTACTGACCGTGGCACTGTCAACGTGGAATGTGCCCAAGATGTTGCCTTCGGTGATGGTGTATGCAATTGTGCCATTGGGTCCTTCGTCCTGGTCCAGGGCCTGCACAGTGACGAGGGTGGCATTGAGTGTGGCAGGACCTTCGTCAAGGGTCACCTCGTACAGCTGCTGCTGGAAAGTGGGAGCATTGTCGTTCTCATCCAGGATGGTGACATACACTGTGGTAGTGGCCTGAGGAACATGAGGACATTACATTAAGCACTGTAGAGAGATCAGCTTTGCAATCCCTGGAGCTGACTAGGAAGGCTGGATGTGTCAAGGTCAATGACCAGTGTGGGCTCAACCCTGCTAAGAGACACAAGTGTGATGCAGGGCTCAAAATGAAATGAGCCTTGGCTGCAGATGCATCTCCAGGTAATGGCTGGGTACAGAGATAAACAAACGCAGATTAAATTGCACCCTTGTTCCCAAAAAAAGCATGTCTCGCTGGAATCCTTCTCCTTTTCACACAGTTTTTGCCATTGCTGGTAACACTGGGGAGCAGCCCATGGCAGAGAGAAAGTCAGAGGCTCAATGCCATTGCGCCTCGCTGCCTTTGGAGAAGGCATGATGAGTCCTCACGTTGACACTGGGGACACCTTGGTTATTATTACTGAGGATGGCAACATGGTAGGATAGAAAATACCCATAGATGCTGCTGCCATGGCTCAGGGGAGGAGCAAAAATCAACATCTTGGACAACCAGACTGACCTCTCGCAGGTCTTGTCATCTACCTGCTGACCACAATTTCACCGCTGGTCAGGTTCAGCCTGTCCTGACCCTATTCCAGCTGTATCTGGCCCTGCATAGGCAGTGAAGGCTGTCTTCTGGATATGTCACCATGGCGGCACACCTGGGGACAGGAAGGTGACAAAAGCATGCCACCCTACCTAAGGGCTCAGGTTAGATAGGGGGTCTCAGGATGATAAACCATTTTCTTGGAGTATCTGGACTTTGTGCCTACACCTCGCCCAGCAACAAATTTCTTCCAGATAGACAAGGGTTACATTTTTGATGAAAGCATCACAGATGTATTTGCTGTAAAAACCACAAAGCCACACAGTAATTAGCTACTTTTCTATTTCATGGCATGCTCCGGATTCAGAACAGGTTAGAAGCAAAGCTTCCTGTGGCTTGCAAACCTCCGTATGTCTCCAGGCTCCACTTTCCAGGGAACACCGTTTTGAAAAGAGGTGGCCCTTAGCTGCAGATGGGGATTTTGTTGATGCCTTTTGAATTCGAAGCTCAGCTCTGTGAATCAGCCACAGTGCTCCTTTCCTAATCAGTGCTGCTTTGCAATTTGAGGGCACACTAAAGACCTCCTCTGTAAAGAGGCTGCAGGAGGGGGATGCTTTGCTCCCCTGTTTACTGGGAAAGCTGTGTTCTCTTCCCCCTTACGTCTCTGAGTTACCCTTCCCTGTACCTGCCTCCCCTTCATCCCAGGAGGGTTTCTGCCCACTTAATCCTCACAAACATAGAAAAACTCTAATTACCAGCAAAGTGCACTTTAACGAAGCAAGCTGGAGATTGTCCCCAGGGGATTGGCTCCCACCGGGGAATGGATGGGGACCAGCATCCAGCCCCTCCCGGCTGACCACCTACATGTCCCCGGCACGGTGAGCATCCTCCTCCGCTACCTCCTGTGCACCCCAAACACGCACGCAGGGGACCAGCTTGCTCTAAGCTACCCCCTGCGACTCTGTAATTAAAAAAACACCAGA
>NW_009914827.1:0-2117 GCF_000696875.1 Nestor notabilis
GCTGCCACAGCCCAGGGCAGCCGGCTATTGCCGCCGGGGCGCGACCTTCTCAAGAGAAAATAATCGTTGAGGGCGCTTCTCCGTGAAAATTCACACTGATGGGTTCTGATGTTAACGATAACGTGAAAGGGAGTTGGCAAAGCTGAAAGCAATTGCACGTTTTGGTGCTTTGTCCAGCTGTGGAGGCTTAACGGCGCATCCCTCCACCCCTCCATCTATCAACCATCCATTCATTAACACACTAACTGGACATGGCAACAGAATTTTTAGCTGCTATTTTTTTAACCAAAGTAGTTGATCTTGCATGTAGAAGGGGACTTTTTTATTTTAAAGACTATGAATTGATGCCATAATGTAGCTTGACTTCTTATGAGCAGTGTTGCACACTGAGTAGTCGGGCCTCAGTGAGCAATTTGTCACTTTGCTGGTGCTGCTCTGTTTCCCAGGACAGTAGCTCAGCAGAGGTAGCACTTATCCCTTTCAAATTCAATCAGTCTCATCAGTGCACTACACAGTCCTGAGTGCGGTGACCTTGGGATACATATTTGATGTTTTTGAGGCTCCTACAGTGTCATGCAGACTTGTTTCTGAGAAATGGTAGAGTTCTGTGGTTGAATGGTAGGCTTTGTGGTTGAAATATGGCACAATACTTGAAAAATGCAGGAATATTGAAATAGATAGTTTATGACAAAAATTCTAATGATATTTTTTATTGTTTTAACGATGCATGTTTCTACACAAATTTGTCCCTCTTGGAGAAGGAGCACACTTCCTGAGAGATTACTACAGGAGTTTTTCAACCTAACAGCTACGACAGTACAAGTTTATAAAATGAATTATTTTATTGATGCTTTGTAGCAGTATAATAAATATTTTCAGTTGGTTTGAGGACTTTTATAATGAACAAATATTTGATTTCTTCTTGTTTTAATTCTTAGTTGCTGGCAGGTGTGATCTCCCCACTCAACTAATGGTACTTCAGCAATGCTGTTTGGGAAGAGTTTTTAAAATTTACCAATCATGATTAGCACATTTTAGTAGTGTTCAATTATAATATGGTGTAGCACTTAAAGAAGCATAGCCATGATAAAGTTACCAGGTTCCTCTGAAGCACTGAATTACAATATTCCATGGGATGAGAGTCCCTTTTGGGTTTTCATGGTGTGCAACATTATATCCCATAGGTAATTCTAGCTTTGTCATAAGCCATGTGAAAGTCAGATATGCCTGTGTGAAAGGGAGACCATTGCTCTCTATGGCTTCCCAAAATCTGTCTGAAGGCATAATTGCCAGGGTTTATTCTATATGAATTCTTCATTCTCTGTACATTTCAGGGCAGCTTTAGTTTGGACTATCTGTAGTCCAGTCCCTGGACTGAATGTCCATTAGTGGTTTGAATGTTTTCTGGTGAATTTCTGGAGTTTGTTATTTGATTGGAAGAGGCGTGAGCTAAGCCTGCCCTGCAGGTCTCCTGCTGTTCAGGATGCTTCAGCCCAACACGTGTACTTCCAGGGAGGGTGAGGATGTTCTCAGCAAACCAGTTCCTCCGAGAGCTCGACCAGCTGAGCTGTCCTGTCTTCTGCAGACCAGTGTCAAGCTTCCTCCACTGAGCATCCTAAAAATGAGACTACTGAGCCATGACTGTTTCCCAAGTGTGGCACGCTGTTGAAATTCAACTCCATGTTGTTCAGCTTGATCACTTGAGACATCTGGGCCCTAAACTAGAGTCTTGAAACAGCAAGTATTCTGCTATGTGGAGAAAATACTGTAAAGGTACCTCAGTAGCTAGGGCTTGGAAACAAAGAGGTTTATATGGTTCTGTAATAACCCCACAAAGGAAGAGCTGTGTGACATTACACTGCCACAACAGGGGTGGTGAGAAGGTTCCTTTTTGCTTAGTGGGATGGATGATGGGAACATGTCTGGGACTGCAAAAAATAACTTACTACCAGCAGGACTTCCTCTTCCCCATGTGTTACCAACTGAAATGTTCAGTAGTTTTATCTGAAGTTTAGGAACTTGAAGTTCTGCTTTCTTTGCAGATCTGCTTATAGGAAAATATAGCATTTTGAATGGCCGAGGTGAGGATCTCCCGAGAGGACGCCTTGAACAGCGGA
>NW_009914828.1:0-2104 GCF_000696875.1 Nestor notabilis
TTATATAAAAATGTAAGTAATATATATCTGAAAATAGCTACCCCAATAAAAAAAGAGAAAAAAAGGAACCAGTGAGTGTTTTAATCTGTTTCAGAAGAAGATTTTGCAGAAATTGAGAAACATAAATATTGAGTTAATGAACAGCTTTTATA
The DNA here is from genome assembly GCF_000696875.1 of Nestor notabilis. Lineage (NCBI taxonomy): Eukaryota > Metazoa > Chordata > Aves > Psittaciformes > Psittacidae > Nestor > Nestor notabilis. The sequence goes on from NW_009914828.1 coordinate 153, forward strand.
AGTTAATTAATCCAGATGTTTTTAACAGTTTATCCTCTCTTTTCTCCTTTTTCTAAAGTAAAAATAGAGGTCCCCAGGCACACTCCTGAGAAATAAATACAAGGTCCTATCATGAATATTATGACATTAAGCATTCAAAGATCTGGAAATTCTGAAGCGATATGTCTTGGCCACTCACTGTCCGTACACAGTATCAAAGAAGTAAGATATATATGGGAAGTCCTTGATCAATTTTTTCTTCACTGGGAAGAAGCAATTGCCAAGTGCATACTAACTCTCAAAGTAAGGTCTAGGAATGCCTTCTGGAAAAAAAGTAGCTTCTTTAAAACTGAGCAACCCATTCTTCAGAGGATGTCTGAATCAGGAAGCTGTTTCTTTGCTTTGTATAGCAGGTTCACAGCCTATTCTTTTACCTTTCCATTTTGTTAAATATAAATTTTCACACATTGTTTTCCATAGAGAATAAACAATATGTAATATGACTGAGTTAGTGTTAGTGAAGAATAATGAATTCTTAGAAGTTACCTGTTTCTGGAGTGCTCAGTATCAGAAACTCACTACTGCATTAATGCTACATTTTATGTAGTTTTTATTCAATAACATAATTCACAAACTTGACATGTATTGTCTACTATTCAATTTTCAGGATAAAATCTGAAATTGCAGATAGGTTAGGTAAGGCTGAGGGAAGCTACTCAGTCAGGCACGTGTGATAACAGGTATTGTAAGAAGAAAGCACACTACTATTAATTACAGTCCCCATTATTGCAAGACCTGGTAAATTGTATCAGAATCAGGGGACTACCTCGGTGTTTTAGGTTTCTAAACTGGAACCTACTGCAAAAATAGCTAAACTAATCACATTAGGCAAAGGTTTGAGAAATTGTTTGGTTTTCTAACTATTCCAACCCTGGACAGTAGACATAAAATCACTGCAGTACTTAACTTACCTATTCTGTAGTGTTCTGTATGTTAGCTTTGGCAAAAATAATTACTGCATACATGAGACTGCATTAAAGCATTCTGGGTTTTTTCCAAATCCCAACTTTTTCCTTCCTGCTTCGCGTGATTGTGCAAAATCCATCAGTAATAATGAATACAAAGTGAGTCAAAATACAGAATTATTTTGCAGTGGAATATTTGATATTGAAGCCTATAGTCTGAAACCTTAGGGAAATTTACTAAAAGAAACAATAACCAAAGTATTGAAAGATCCATTGGATTAAAAAAAAAATAATTTTCCAGAATATTTCCATAGAGAAAAGAAAAACAACAGATTTCCCAGAAAATTTACATTTGGCAGCTGGATTTATTATGTGCACATGTTACGCAGCAAGAGCACTTTTTCGAACTGAGTGTACTCAGAAGGGGCATCCCGTAGAACAATTCATACTGTGAATAGTGTCAAGGAATACAGGGCAAGAAATAAATCTGGGTTATCAACAGAAGCTTGCATGTGTTGTTTCGGTACAGTTGCTTCATCTCTTAGCTTGTCATGCATTTAAAACATAAGAGAGATTGCTGTAAGGGTCTGAATTTGTTCCCATTTAAATGAGTATAGAGAATATAATCAGACACAAGTAGGAAAAAAGCTTCTGCTAAAAGAACTCTGTTCCTTTTTGTGTGACAGGAAAACTGCTAGTTTACAAACCTAAATTTAGAGCATGAAGTCCCTGCTGAAGACTGCAGCAAAGTCTTACAGTCCTCTACTTGTTCACAGTGGAGAAAATGCTCATGTATTCTTGGTAAGGAAGAATGTGGTCAAGGATGGATCTGTATGATGTATTAAGTTTAGTCTTAAAGAGGGGAAGTTCAGGTTAGATATAAGGAAGAAGTTCTTCCCTGTGAGAGTGGTGGGACACTGGCACAGGGTGCCCAGAGAAGCTGTGGCTGCCCCGTCCCTGTCAGCGTTCAAGGCCAGGTTGGACAGAGTCTTGGGTGACATGGTCTAG
>NW_009914828.1:2135-21593 GCF_000696875.1 Nestor notabilis
TATTGCGTGTGGTTGGAACTGGATGATCTTAAGATCCTTTCCAACCCAACCCATTCTATGATTCTGGGATTCTATAAAGGTACTGGAAGTCTCCAGTAAGCATAAGCAAAGGGTAACTGACACCTACATTCATGGTCTGGAACATGTCACAGGCTTCTTCTAGCTAGGCAGGGTCCAGTAGAAGATAATTATTTCAAGTGTTTGTTTCCCTTTCTCCCCATTTCTTTAGGTGCAGAAGCCCTCTTTGATTTTACTCCACAACATTTCCTGTGTTCTTAGCCCACACCATCATGATTCATGCAGAGCCTATTTGTGAAGCAAAGAGAAAGAGCTGCACACCCAAAGTAACTTTCTTCTTCATTTTCTAAAAGAAACCATACAAAATAAGATAAACACTGATAAGATAAAGCAGTGAGTTTGCTGCTCTCTAGCTGGTTTGAGTAAAATTCTTTTAGATCAAGACTCGTACAGATAAGCAAGATGCTTCTGGGCTGTATTTGGGGGTTGATTATTGCCACATGTGAGAAGCCTAGAAAAGTTAAAAGCCAATCCAGTATTACTAAAACAGACCTTGAAAGAGCACTGTATTTCTTTGTTACCAGCCCATAAAGCTCTTTCTCATCGTGGTCACCAGACACAAGCAAAAAGTCCCAAAGGGACATGTTATTCCATTGACATAATAATGAAAATCCAATGTCCATTAATCGTAACTACTTCACTGACTCTGTCAGCAAAATCATCCATTTTGGAGAAGCCTGTGTTCATCTTGCAGGGCTTCTGAATCCTCCATCATGCCAGTGAACCCCCAGAAGTGGCAACTTCTAGGTCTTTACAATACAGATTTGTTGTTCTGCTTTATCAAAAGATAAAGTGAATGAAAAGAATGATAGAATTAAAGGCAAGGGGCGGGGAGGGAACTCCTCTGGGAAATGATGAAAGTGGCCCCTGGGATAAAAAGGACATGTTCAGGGCACAGTTTTCGACAATTCTAGGAGAAAACCTACCACATATCCAGCAGTATCTATCCAGCTGTAGCTAACCTGTCAATTTCAGGTCTTTGCAACCATACTGAAGCATAGTCTTTCTGCTTCCAATTGAGGAGGTCCCCAACCAAAGGAGCTCTGAGATAGCTCGAAATGGCCAGTCAATAATCTTTATAATGCTACACTCACTGCATGATCATTTTACTATTCTTTAATGGCTCTTTCCTGGAAGTCAGGTTACCTCCTACAGCTGAGAAAAAAATGATCGTTTCATGCTCAGGTATAAAATTTTTATTTACTACTTATGCTGTGTTGAAAATAACTAATGTAAATTAGTCCATTTGTCAAAATCATAGGCACAATACTCCGAAGGTTTGTCCTTGAAAGATACTTTGCCCAAGAGGTGGAGTTACTTCGTGTATTTCTCAAAACACTGCGTTGCAATTCTGCAGTAACCAGAAGTTTCCAGCTTATGTATTTATATCATGCAATACAGATAGATGGTTAGAAGTTGCAAAAGCAGACATGTTCCACTTTAGCAGTGTAACATTTATGATATTGGCTGGTCAGCACTGGGTATCCATCCAGAAACTTATGATGAACTGCAAATCACAAACTTCTGGCCCTGAACACTGGAATATTCTCAATTGAATTTTTTCTGATCCTGCAGTTTCCTCACCAAAAGGAAGGACAACAAGGTCACACAAAATAAGCAGCAGAACAATGCTTGATATATTGTTTAGCAGTTCTTATTCACTCAAGTTCAGTAATACTTTTTAAGCACTGAACAATTCCTAAATACATACTCTGCTGAGACTAAGAGTTACCAAATCCAAGTGCTCAGTACTTTACTGAATCACAGCTCTGTTTTCATTCCAGGGGCTGAAGCAAACTGAAGGTACTACTGTAGGGAGACACTTCTTTGTGAGACTCAGCAGTGGTATCTCTGGTCAATATAAAGCAACAATTGCAACAAATTCTCATGTCAGTCTTCTGCTCTCAGATCAGAGAGTGTAGCATAGAAGACAAATCTGGCTTCAGAAACATGCATTTGAAATGGCTAGGAAGAAAATAATTCTGCTACAAAACCCAAAACTGAGTTAAAACATTTTTATCTTAAAATGTCATAAGCTGAATCGAAAACTTCAATTAAACAATTCTGTAATGTTCAAGTTTTCTGGTTAATAAAAAATGTTATTTCATTTTGAAGGTTATTTGCTAGCCTACAGCTAAAAGCAACACAGATTTGTATTAACTTTACCAATCTTTATAAGGAACTCTGTTAACTGGTGCGGGGGGCTTGGATTTTGCATTTGTAAGTGTTCCAAATTGTGAAGTGCAACATTGCTTGCCAATCTGTGCATAAAAGTGTTGTGTTTTAGTTGATAAAATCTGTTTATCTCCCTTGAGGGGACACTTGTGGATGAGCAAGTATGGCTTCATAGGGAAAGCTAGAACTCCACTTTGAAACCTTGTCCAGAGAAATCTGTTGTTTCCAGCTGGAAATTGAGAAGCTTCACTACTGCTCTTCAAGTAAGGATATGAAAAGGGAGGAGGAAGAACCACAACCCCAGCAGTGGCACTTGAGGCCAGCTGAGAAGGTGTCACAAGACTTAGGAATTCCCTCATGCAGAGAGAGCATAGATTTTTAAAAAGCCAAAATTGAAAGCAAAACACCGAAAGCAAATCTGGGCAATGGTTAAATATATAGTAATAATCACACCAGTGTTTTGGACCTAATTCTCATATTGTGGAATGTAGATAAAAGCCCTGAGCGCAACTGGATGAAGTTGAGGAATTTCCTGCTCTGATGATGTCTCCTTTTACTAGAACCTGTAAGAACCTTGTTGAGCCTTTGAGATCTTTGGCTTGCCCATGTGGACAATAATTTCTTTGTGAATCGTTTCATCTATCAAATCATAACCATGTCCTCTATAGATGTTTTTCATTAAGACTAATTGATTTCTTCTAGGGGACTAATGCCAACAGAGATGTTATGCAGGAATTCGGTGTTTCTTCATACCAAGAAAATCTTTGCTGAACCTAATAGCATATTTAACATCCCAACTCCTCGCCCAGCAGATGCCTTTCAGGGATACCATGTCACTTGGATATATAATGTATAAAGGAAACATTTTGTTCGCATATTCTATAATTTGCATTATGAAGAGACAAGAAGTTAGATTGTCCTGAAGCTTCATTTTGGTTTAAAAGTAAAACAAGAATCCTCTCTCAGCTTTTGTAGCTCTGCATCTAAATCAAAGCTTTAAATTCAAATATTAAATCAAAACTGGTCATGTGGCTCTGTTCATACCTATGCACATTTTTCTTTTCACTCCTCTAACAGTACTGCACTAAATAACAAGCATGGTGGTATCTTCATTTGTAAGGAAAACAAAATAGTAGTTTTGTGGGGAATTTTTTAAATATATTTTGATATTCTTCAACCAGAAAAATTAAGAATATAGCCTATTAGATGATATACTCCATTATGACAGGTATCTGCTGTCAGAAAGAAACTTCTCTAAGATGTTACCCAGTCGTTCCTACAGGCAAGCACATTCAAGCATGTGGTATTGATAGGACGAAATCCAAAATTGCTTAGTTGAGAAAGTTTTTGATATAATGAAGCACTCAGTTGTAATAAGTTTACTCTGCAAGGAAGTTCTCTCAACAGAATGGGTATCCCAGTGACACATTACATCAGCTGTTCAACACCGAATGTGCTGCATTAGAATTCATGAACTATTATTCCTCGTTATTGCCACGTAAACCATAGTTAACAGATGAAGTAACCAGAGGCTCCTTCATCAATCAGTTAGTTGACACGGAAGTGAAATAAACCAGGTTGGTTGCAGTGCAGATCATGCATCACCTAGGGAATCAGCCTGACTCAAGTTTTTTAATGTAAGTTTTAGAAAGCTTCCTTTACCAGCCCACTGCTTTACAAGACCAGATCACTTGGAAGTGGTAGCAGTGTTTACCGTGCTTTTGCAGCACTTCTACTCTATATATTGCTGTCAGTATGTTCCTCATATCATCTGTGATGGTGAAATAAATTCCTATCTTGTGAAATTACATCAAAGAACACACTAAACTTCTCTTTTGTATTTCAGAGAATATAGTGAAAAGAGCAGCAGCTGGGTAGACTGCCATACTTGTACAATATTACATCACGACCTAAAAGAGGGAAAGAATGTAGGGAGATTTCAATGGTAAACTTTCTTTAATTGTAACACATAGGGATACTCTGACCCCACGTTGAGAAGCACAGGACAGATGACAGGATGCAGAGGTAACGTTGAAAATTGTCCACAGTAAGCCATGTAGTCCTATCCTCTGGGTATTTCCTTTCCCACTCAGAGATTTTTCTAGATACTACGTAAGCAAGTAACTATCTGTTAGTTTTCTTTCCCTTCAGCAAAGCAGTAGTGATTCAGATATTCCAAAAACTAGGAATCACCTTGAGTAGCATTCTTTCTGTCAATACCTCTTGATCTTAGAAAGCAAAATCTTCAGTAATGTAATGAGCAGGTGGCATGCTTTGACTGTAAGAGGTGGAAATTTTCCTGCTTAACCTGGTGTGATTTTTAACAGATACTATTATTCTGAAGATCAAACACCTTGTATAGTGTACATATATACAACTGTATAGTTGTACAGGTGCGAGGTCCATACATCATTCAAGTACTCATTAAACCAACTGCTGAATTTGCAGAAAAATCCCCCATACCCAGTGGCAAAATTCTTGTCTGCTCCTTTATCAGTCAATAAAAAATGGGCACAAACTCTCCTGGGTTTGCTGCACAGTATCTTGTGTTGGGAATTCCAGATGAGAATAAGTTTAAAAAATTCTATTGTTTCCTAATTAGACGACAAATGTATCCCAATAAAGCTGTACAGAACAGTAACAGAGTATGGTCCTGTGAGTCAGGACTCAACTGGGCTTGCATAAGCCAAAATGTCTAACCCAAATGAGTGCAGTGACAGTCACTTCAGTAACTAATGACATTATACAAGCAAAGATCTGGTGTTGAATACTGCAGTGCTGAGGTAGACCCCAGTTCTTTCCAACTTCCGCAGGGGGCTCCCATTTTCAGTTTCTAAAAGATCTGTTGGCCCATCTGCCACACTGGCTTATGTGATGCTGCCATGTTGCCATGAGATGTTGTATTGAAGAAGTATTAGGTTTTAGCAACATGTAGCTATTTTCCTCACTAAGGAAACATCAAAGATTTGATGATTTGACCTAGCAAAAGTGGGGCTAGTTTTAGTCTCCTAACAAATCTAAACTTAGATACAAAGATTTATGGAAAAAATTAGGGGCATAAAAGGGAGATGAACGATGAGCAAGAAGACGCCTACATTAGGCACAGAAAATGCTCAGGAGAGGACCTGAATCAAAAAGTATCCTGGACTGTCTTCCGTAGTTCAATCTCTATGTGAAACCTTTCCCACAAGGTAGCCAAAGCAAGATTTGCTTCTTCACCTTTGTATCTTAAATTCCAGACAGTACACTCTGCCAGTGGCTAGAAAACTAATTTCTGATTGCTGGCCTGCTCGCAAAGATTTGACAGGTTTTGACACCCTGGTAAATACTTGGTTGTATTTATAAAATATGTGGTATCCTTGGATTTTTCTGATCTTTGTGATGATTATTATTATGCCAGGAGGGCAGGATGTAAATGAGTGTGACTCAGTGCTAAGGCACAGAAGACTTTCACATCACTAAAGACAAACCTAGGCTTCAGACCCCCACATCAGTGAGGACTACATATAAACCAGTTAGCCAGAGACTCAAGCTCCCAGCATCAATTGGTAAGCTATTCTAAAGAGAAAGCAAACCAATGCTGCCCCCCGCCAGTCTCTGCATGTGAAAAGGTTTGCTTTTAGAGAGCAGGGCTTTCCAAATAACTGTCTTTGAAATATTTCTTAGGGATGAGTCCCTTCTCAACCTTTTATAGGGTTTTTCCTGTCTAAGTTTATATGGTGGTATCACATATTGTCATCAGCATAGTTGGTTTCAGACTTCAAAAACACAAACTAACATTTCCAACACAGTGGAGCTCAGTTTATTTGCCTAGTGATTTTGATTTCAAGGGCCAAAAATACCCATGTTTTCTTTAGTAGGAGCAGAAAAAAGTGGAAACCCAGTCTCTTGCCTTTTCTTTTTGCAAGGATATGCACATCTGGTAAGGGAAAACATTGTGGAGGAGTCCCCTCTTAAAACACTGGCAGCACAGCACATTGCAAAGAAGGCAAGAGGCTGGATAGTCTTAATGAGGATTTATTTGTTCATTTGTCTATTCTGTATGAAAACAAAAAGGGCAAGAAAGCGGCTTAAAATCAACACAGAGGCCCCAAAAAGTCTGACTATCAACACTGCTCATCACTCTTACATTTTTGCTTGTGCTGAGCATCAGGAAAATGTAGATTTCTGACATTTTTTCTCTGGGTCTCATTTCTTACCATTGCAATCTTTTCCACAGTAATCTACGATTCCATCTAAGGAGATGCTGCCTGGATGAACCAGTTAAGAGACTGGAAATTTGGACTTCTCGAGTTTTCATTCCATCTGGGACACTGTCTGTCCACAGACTTCAGCAAAATGCTTCCCCTTTGTGTCTCAGATTGCTCATTATGCTCATCTCCAAAGTGGCTGCAGGTGATCTGAAACTCTGCTTCCATGTCTACACTGTCTAGAACCCACACTGTGGGGATTCCTGTTCCCTAATCAGGAAAGACCGAGGTGGCAAAGCAGGTCCTGTTATAGTGTGATGACAGACAGCCAAAAGAATATTTTGATGAAATAATGGCACTGCAGACATTAAAGCTGTAGTTGTGGATCTAAGGAATTTACACCATACATAGTCATGATTTCCCCTTTCCTTTCCCCCAGGGAAATGAATTTAAAGACATGTAGTGAGGAATAATTAGTGAATGGTACTGTTGCACATTTTAAACTGAAATAAAAATGTTGAATTCATAGCCTTGCTATCAACTGCTTTCAAGGGAGTAGGCACTAAGATATAGAAATTGTATATACCTTACAAAAGAACATAAGATATGATCAGATTTAAAACCTCAGCTTTTATCTTTTATATTTCTCGTTACTACTTGTTGGCTGCTCTGCATTTTCCTTACTGAATTGTTGCTGTAAACAAGAGCGATTAAGACTGAGCAACAACGCAAACAAAACATTAAAAGGTCAAAGTACTATAATTGGAAAAGACTGTTTCCAAGATATATAGGGCACAAATGCTACAATTCTGCAGGGTTTTTTTACAGGGTTGTTAGACAATGCTGTATGGCAATGTAACAGTCTGACTGTTATCCTTCTGTTCTCATTGGTTTCATATAATTTATGAAGCTCAACAACACTCTTGTCAAGATATATACATTTCAATATGTGCATTACAAACATTCCCAAGGGAGGCCAATGGTTTGATTTTTGTCAAGGTCAAAAGACCAACAAAGTCCATCCTACCTCAAAGCAGCATAATGGAACTTCTGAAGTAAGATATGAGTTTCCACCACATATCTAGAGAAGAAAGTAGATACCAAAGATGCTTTGTCCTCTCTGTCTGGAATTTCTTGCTTTTTCAGGCACACTTGGAAACTCAATGAAGGACTGAATGAATGTGGAAAATAAACCTTATTTTGGTCATCAAAAGTAATTGCTGCAGATACGGATAAGGCACAATGGGGAACAATTGAATTATGATAGTCTCATCTGAGTCTATTCTGGCGCAAAAAAGGAAAATTTATTTGGCCTTTTCTCTGAACATCCCTGCCCTTCAATTCTCTCTTGCCTTGGTTGAACATTACTTTTTGTCAGGCTTTCCGTAGAGTGGCAGTGGCCATCTTTCACACATATGATTTGTTGGCAAGCACTAAACACTCAGCATTCCTTTAATGTTCTTCTTTTGTGGCTCACTAGGAGCTTTCTTCCTTAGCTACCAATCTGAGACCTATGTGACTGTCAAAAAATGTTTAAAGCAAAAAAAGCTGTCCCATCTTACTGAAACTGGAAAACAGCTTTTAGGTAGGATAATGTGCAGCAGCAACATAAAGTTGGGGCTTCCTGGAGTTCCAGGGGTTGGCTTAGGCTTGAGTGAATGTTAAAACATGTGTTCAGTTATCTGGTCATTACCAGCTAATTCTAACCTAGACCACTTAGAAATCCCCAGACACTTGTAGAAGGCAAGCTGTCATGATCCAGCTTCTTCAAGAACTGATGCCCCAGCTTAGTGCAGTAGTGTTACTTAAGAGTACATGAACATTAAAAAGCAATATATCAGGATACTGCTTACACTAGTAAAACTAGGCATATATATTTCTACGCATGGGTGTACTTGTAAAAGCAGCAGATTCAGTATGTACTGCTTGCTTAACAGTATTTGAATCCTACATGCATGCATTTTATGTATGCATGTACGTAAGTATTTAGGCAACTACACCCGTTCCCCTACTTACCATGAATGTGACCTGATCTCATGCTGGAATTCCTACAGTGCTTAAGATATAGAATCCATACAATGAGCTGATACAATGAAAAAGTTTGCTTTAAAGAACCTGAAACCTGGAAATATCATAGTTGCATACTACAAGTTCCAGTCTTTTTGCTGAAATTATGCTGTATTCTGTGATTGTTCTTCAGGAATAATTTTTTCTGCCAGTTTTGCTGCATGGTTGTGGTAGCTACACGCCTTAGGTGTGAACTCTTTATAAAAGCCCAGCCTACTTTCAAGAGTACAGGTTTTTGAGGGTTGGGAATGTGCTTTCTTTTTACATTCTGGACTACTGAAGATAGAAAGCATCTAGTTCCTAAAGAAAGAGACTGGAATTTGGCAGTTTCACCAACTTCAGGAAACATGTGTGCATGCTTAGCCATCTCAAGTTTACAAACAGGTAGAAAGAAGACACAAAACCAATTTCTATACTGGTGGCCTTGTTCCACTAAAATGAGTGGTGTTACTCTCTTTCCTGTTGCAACAATCTGCCCTCCCCCCCCCCCCCCCCCACCCCCTGCCTACCAACAGCTAGTAGAAAATCCATGCAGACTTTTGCACAGGTACAAATATGTCCTTCATTTAAACAAACTGCAAAATTAAAAAAAGCCTTCTCGTGTTTTAAAATAAACTTGAAGAAACGTATCAAAAGGGATGAGATGTAACGCTATTAATACTGTATAAGGGTAGCATATTTCTTCCACTTTCTTAGAAGTAAAGGATAAGATATTTTGCTATGGAGAATTCCTGAAAAATCTTTATTTAGAAAACATATTTTCTGTTTGTGAAGACAAGATGTTCATGTGCCAATTGCTATTTTCATTGGATCTTAACCATCTTATACCATTTTTTGCTGTGTATATCTCTCCAGAACACTGTAATTAAATTTGAACTCCTTCAGATATGGAGATCCCAGTGTAAAAGGTGGTTTGCTTACTGAGAGACGACCTCACACCCAACAATCTGTTCATACTTCTCTATGTCTCACTGTAGGAACGGTAGGAATCAGTAACTAACAAAGATATTATGTGGAAGAGAGAACTGTTACCATGGATGATGGAAGAAGAATTAGCTATTCATAAATCTAAAGCTAATCTGGTTTTCTCTGTAGCTGAGGCACTGAAGGTCTATACATTACAAATGGAATGTAACACCTTAAGGTTTCTGGATGAAAGTGATCTAGCCCTGAGGGACTCCAGTGTGAAGTCTCTGAAACAGCCTACTTGTCCCTGGAAGTGTTCAAAAACTGTGCAGATGAGGTCCTTAGTGACATGGTTTAGTGGTGGCCTTGGCAGTCCTAGGGTAATGGTTGGACTTGATAATCTCACAGGTCTTTTCCAACCCAATTGATTCTATGATTCTATTCTGTAATACTATACTTCTCAAGCACATTGTCATAGAAAGCACTACTGGTTTTCACTGAATGAAATATTACTTAAGCATACCACCAGCTCAGCTTCTGCAAAGCTACAAATTTAAGTACAAAACATTTACATTTCTCAGTGTTTTCCATAGAAGGAATTTAATCCAATTTGTTATGCTGTTTTTTTAATGTTTGAGTTATATAGACCAGAGATTAAAAAATTAATAATTAAAAACATTAAAATTAAAAACATACTACTTAACTGTAGTATGAAACCAAATAAATTAGAGAACTTTCATTTTTCATTTTCAGACTGCAGAAACCTGAAAACCAGCAGGTTTTTCCCTTCACCAAAGGTCATCAAGTTTAGTAAACCTTATTTCAGCACCTCTACTAGATAGGTGAGTGTAACAGTGTAAGAAATACTGGGGAAAGATCCTTTGTGGAAGCTAAGATCTCACTGTGTTATATATAGTGCACTCATAAAGCAAATGAATGGCATGAAGTATTAACTGTACAGGCAATTAGAATTGCAATTGCATTGATGTATATGTTAGGGATAATTCCAGCAGCTGAGAGCATTGATGATACCCTGGGTAGCATATTAGTTTACATGTTTGATTAAAATCCAAACAGATACTCAATAGAGATTGATACATTTTTGTTCATTAAAAAAAAATCTATATTCTATAGTCTATATTCAATCTCTTCTATAGTCTATATTGAATTTTACTTTATAAATTAGGGATTAAGACAAGACAGAGGAACTTTTAAACTAGTTTATCAAATACCTCATTTTTCCTTGCTTATTTTGTGACTCTGATCACTCCGAATTGCTTTGTCTTGCATAAGTTACATCTTGATCCTGAAAACAACTGGGCATATAACTATTGTTTTGCATGACAAGGGCCTAATGTAAGTCAAAACAGATTGATGAAGGAGGGGAAAAGGTAGATAGAGGTACTGAATCTATTAATGGCAATGCTGATTATCTGAATTCCAGAAACATATCCAAAACGTTGCACAGTGAACTTTGTGGAAAGTCTTCCATTGACCTTTCTGGATAGACACATGTGCTCAGTCCCCTGGGTTAGAGTCAATGTGATTTATGAAGAAAATAAACAAACACATACTACACTCTGAAGGCCATTGAAGAGATGCAAAGCTCAGCTAAATGGAGATAATAATAAATCATAATCTTTTGCTATTTTTTCTCAGTGGAAGCATTTTACTTCAGGACAGAACTATGGGTAAAAACGGAGGGAATCCCTAGAAGCCAACATGCTAGAAAATCTGCATGGAAACAGTTTAACGGGAAAAGCAATGGCTGCCCCACAATGTCAGTGTCCCTACACAGCAGTTTTTTGAGGAAGGTGAATGTTTAGTTACTTATTCAGTGCAGTAGCTCCAACAGCAGAGTTTGAGAGCTACTACTTGGCTCTGCTGTAAACTGGTGATCAGAATATGTTCCTGGCAGGCTGGATGAACACAGGAACCACATCTTGCTACCCATCATCTGAGTTTTCTTGGCACTACCCATGGACATATAGGTAGCTCTCAATAGCTTCTCAGGCCCAAAGGTGCATCAGTTCCCAAACCTAAGTACTGTGTAAGTATCTGCTCTACAGAAATTAATCAAATGAATACAACTGAAGCATTTTTGTCTCGTGCAAGCTACTTAAAACTCCCCAAATATTCTGTGGGGTAGAAACAGATTTAGGGATTATTTTGATGGAGCTGCTTGCCTGAGCCTGTCCTTGTTGATCTTGTGTCTTATACGCTCTCAACAGCTGACTTCCTTAGGGAATGGAGTACCTGGAAATCGAATATTACAGTGTGCAGGTGTGCACTAAACAGCTTCAGCCCTAGAACCACAACTATGTGGGCTTCAAATGTAATTATTTTAGCTCAAAATCAATTTAGTTTCAATCTTTTGAGACACTAAACCTGTTTCTGTGCGCGAAATCTGAGATAAGACTGAAACTGGTCCTTTTTTCTCTTAGTATTGTGAAAATGAGATATACTTTAAAATTAGAGTCTCTGTAGCACATAGATGAAGAATCTGGTTCTTTTGTTGTATTTTATATCAATAGTTAAAATGCTTGATTTTGTTTAATGAACTTAGCACATTTCCCTCCTCCTCTCCTCCTTACTCACAGAAAATGCTCAAGGAATAGTATTTGTAGCTTGCTCTTGTTTAAAATTTCTCCATTTGGTTAGCAAGGAGTAAAGTACAGCATATTATCCAAATATTTAGACAGAAGAGACTCTTACATTCATGGAACCCTGATATGTGAATGGTTTATGGTATTTGCACTGCCAATTGACTGCTGCATCATGGCGATTAAGATTAATGATAGCACAACAAAAACTAAACTTCTCAAATTCTCTGCTTGGATGTATTGTGACCATACTGGGTTTTGTTATGTACCACCCAGAAGGTTTTCAAACAAATAAAATTTATGATAATTCTTCTGGTTTGGGAACTTCCTGACTTCAATCCCCATTTTCCCCTGCTCTCTCTTGTTTTATGCCACATCCAGCAAACTTGGAATGACAAAGTTAAAATTTGAAATAAAGTATTTTGCATTACTGAGCACTTGATTTCATTCTTGCTGTTCATGACACCCTCTTGAGAAAGCTTTGTGTCTATTTTAAAGTTTGAAATTGGGCAAAGGAGCAACTGCAAAAGATATGTTTTACCGCTTCAGACCCTAATCTTGTGAGAGTGTAAGCAACAGGACTACTCACAAACTAAAGCAAAGCATAACCTTTAAGCACTGAACTAATAGGGCTATTTATACGGAGGAAGTTAAGAGTGTGTGTAGCTGTAATGTAAATGTGTTTGCAGAATGAAGGCCTAGCAAATTAATAATAGAATCACAGACTGTTTTGGGTTGGAAGGGACCTTAAAGCTCATCCAGTTCCAACCCCCTGCCACAGGCAGGGACACCTTCCACTAGAGCAGGTTGCTCCAAGCCCCGTCCAACCTGGCCTTGAACACTGCCAGGGATGGGGCAGCCACAGCTTCTCTGGGCAACCTGTGCCAGCTCAAATATTCCACCAGTTCAGTAGTTATGATGACTGTTATCACAGCATGACAACAGAAAAGTTTAAAATACTTTGCGGTGGTGAGTTGCTTGATTTGCAAACACTGGAAAATAATGGGCAGAACTACAAGGGGTTAAAATTGAAATGACTATTAAATTTAGGGAGTAAAACCCATTACAGTTTTCAAGATAAAAACCTGATTACCTGAATGTACAAACGTTGAAAAATGGCCAAGTCTGCCTTCATTATACTGCACTTTGCATAATTACATGATTCCTTTTCTCTTCTGATTTCTATCAAAAATACTTGTGAATATAAAGTGTAGGATTTTACTTAATTCACTTAATTGTGAATAGAAAGTGTAGTGCATGCTTCTTTGTAGCACATTAAAAGGCCATAATTTATAAAAACAAAAAATCAGTCCATCTTAATTCATTATAAATGAGGAAAAGCACAGGGGTGTGAAAATTTTCTCTTCTTCACTGACTGGAGACCTTAGAGCAGCCTTCCAATATCTGAAGGGGGCTACAAGGATGCCGGAGAGGGACAAGGGACTACAGGGACTGTAGCGATAGGACAAGGAAGGGGTGATGGGTTCAAACTGAAACAGAGGAAGTTCAGATTAGATCTAAGGAAGAAGTTCTTCCCTGTGAGGGTGCTGAGGCGCTGGCACAGGGTGCCCAGAAAAGTGGTAAATGCTCCATCCCTGGCAGTGTTCAAGGCCAGGCTGGACAGAGTCTTGGGTAACATGGTCTAGTGTGAGGTGTCCCTGCCCGTGGCAGGAGGTTGGAACTGGATGATCTTAAGGTCCTTTCCAACCCAAATCGTTCTATGATTCTATGCAGAAGTGAATGTTTAACACTGGAATTTGCATTTCTTGTGAAACACCTTTTCCACTTCCAAGCTTCCCTCAATTATATTGGAAAATAGGAACATATACAGAGCCTCATTTTTGGTAGCAATGAGTGTAGCTGAGTGGCATTTTGTAAATCATGCTAAGAAAGGTGGGATAGAGTTTACTATATGCAGTACCTTTATTAATGAGATGCAAGGCCAGATATGTCATAGGGATTTAGAAGCAAAAAGGATCTAATTGAAGTTCCTTTATCTTTTCTAATAGGAGGGTTGCCCAACCTCCTTTCCCAGTAAACATTGTCAGGTAAATCCTTCTGATGTACATCAGGATGTCCCTGATCTGCTCTCCAAAATGTCTTTCCCAGTCTGAAACACTCTTACCTACAGCAAAGCAAGTACTGAACAATTAATTGTTTGTCACAGCTCTGTACAGATACTTGCTTGCTCTCTAATTACATGTGTTTAAAAACTCAAATCAAGTACCACCCCCATCTACACTGTAACATTAATGTTCAATACACTAGACCAGAGCCCAGTTGAAGGAAATAAGTATACTTCTTTAAACTATTAGTTTTAACATTTTGCATCAAAAAGTACTGAAAAGCATTGGCAAATATTGAACAAATTGACGAGTTCTTAGCTGCTTGGCAGTTTGCCTACACATGCTCCACAAAAATAAAGGTACTACTTGAACTGGTTTCAGTGTGGGGAGGAACTGAGCATTTTCCAGAGGTTACATCTGCATGTGGGAAAAACATGTACGTAAAAGATAAGTAATATATTATATGCTAGAATTGCCTGGTACTCATAGAGTAAGGCTGAGTTCTCAGTTGTTAATAACTTGGAAAAACTGAAATCTTTTGAACCGAAATTTTCCATGCTGAGCTTTAGCCTTGGGATGACCTTTTTTTTTTCTTTTGGAAAATTTCAGCAAAAACAGCTCAGCTGTTTCCAAGAATGAGGCCAGTGACAAACATAAGTTGTTGTCCATGTGTGAAAAGTCTGGTAACATATTCTTTTACTAGACTCCTTGTTCTTCGGAGCAGGGACATGACATTCTACAGAATGATGGCTTGTGGGCCAAGAATGGAACTTACTCCTTTTGAAAACCTGTAAACTTACCCACATTTCTGCAAGCTCTAAACCTTTGAATAATCACCCTTTCTATTTCCTCAAACCTGTGACAGAACAAAGGCTTACTCCAGAAGGCTAGATTTGCATGGGGCACGCCTTAGCTGAGTGGTTTCTGTCACGGGTGGGCCTCACATGCCTAAGCTTTACCTACCCACACTAGATCTGGGTCATGGGATTGGATTTTATGCAACCAGAAAAGCAAAGGAACAAGACAACAACAGCTCTAATGTGCAGGGAGCAGAAAGTTAAACCCAGTAACACAAGTAAATATCACATTTCTCAAATGAAATTCATCTACAAAACTTTGTGAACGGATGTTCTCACAGTTTGTTCTTGCATTTTTACCTCTGGAGTGTTATTATTTCTGGATGGGTGGAGCTGAGTCTTGCTCAAAAGCAACCTTTTTCTTCTTATTGTACTTCAAGTAACCAAGAGGCAGAAGCAGTCTTTGCAGACATTGTTTGGGCTAAAGATGCATTTTTTCAGGAATAGAATAAACCAGGGAAGTATGAAGACGTAGGAGGCATTTGACAAAATCCAAGGAAATGGGGAACAGTATTCTGTGAACCACTGGAGATGAAAGGGAAAACCAAAGACTGAAAGAAAACTTCTTAATGTATCATGCATTTGCCTGAGGTTCCATGTAAAGCACAGGAAGGGGTAATGGGGAGTCTGGAGAAAGGAGACTAGGACCTGATGAGCAATAAGACAGAGAGTACACTGGAAAAACAGTGGAGATTGAGACTGCGTAGGTGGAAGAAGAGTTGGACAGAGATCAGAAACAGAGGTGAGGCAGAGATAGGGAAAAATCATGAATAAACTGGCTAGGGTAGATGAAATCTTTCTTGAAAAATAGTGAAGGGAACAAGCTGAATCACTATAGCAAACACTACTCTTAAGCTCTGCCTTTACACTCTAGGCCCGACACCTCCCAATTCTGTTGTCACCCAGTATCTGTAAAATCTGAGAGCAAAGATTCACATTCTTTTCTAGCATTGCATGTAGGAGACATGACCATTCCTTACTCAGGTGAGCCTTACGCAGTCTGTTCAAGTGACAGAGTCCTGGGTGGTTGATGGGGTCCTAACATCAAGGATGATCAGTATGGGCATAAAGACAGTGCCACACTAACAGCCTTGCTGAGTCCTCTGACTTTACTAGGAAATTATCTATACAGTAACATTTTGTTAAGTTTTCAGAGTCATGCACACATCATTCAAGAGTTGTCAGTGTTAAAGATGTCTTTACATTCCTAATTCATTCCTCTCCTGCTATTCATTTTAATTTTTCTTTAATGTCCATTAATTCTGTCCATGGATGTCGTTCATCTTTCAGGTCACAGGATACATTTCTTACAGGGATAAATACCAGTTGTGAAAAAAGTAGTTGTAGAAGCTGAAGTCTGTTTAGTGAATAAAAAGAGTAAAGGAAGGAAAAGAAAGCACAGGTTCCTGGTTAAAACAATAATATCCTTGAGCCCTGTACTCCTCATTTATATATTTTTTAAGTGGTGAATGCTCCATCCCTAGTAGTGTTCAAGGCCAGGTTGGACAGAGCCATGGGCAATATGGTTTAGCGTGAAGTGTCCCTGCCTGTGGCAGGGGGGTTGGAACTGGATGATCTTAAGGTCCTTTCCAACCCTTCCCTGTATTTGCAACTGAAGTTGTTCTTGAATATACAAAGAGCTAAGGTTCTTCACATTTCATTTAGACATTCAGAATTAATGAATAATTTGACCATAATCTCTTCCTGACTCAACTTCCCATTTCTAACTGGGGAATATTACTACTGTCTTACTTTGATGAATCATTGTGAAAAGAAAGGAATAGTTATGAAGCACTAAAATACTGTGATAGGTGTGATAGAAAAGCCTGTCTGGAAACTCATAACTCATTTGCTAAACTGGGGGATGACTACAGTGCAGGGTTGAAGAGGAAAACACACAGCTTTAACAGCTGATGATTGAGAGGTCCTGCAGAATTCCCTAATCTCTGAAAGCAGTTCAGGATTTCATCAGAACATTGGGCACAAAATTACAGACAGACAAAAGCCACCCTTTATATTTCCCTAGACATCTTTTAGTGATGGTTTTAGCATTCTTCAGTCCTAACAACAGTTTTTTAATACCCATTTAATACACAGAATATAGATATGTACATGGGGTTTTTTGCATATAAAATATCAGAATTAGTAAATACATGTAAAAAAACCATCAGCTGTCTGCTGGGCTGATTACCTGATGCCAACAAGGACAGGCACTACTCCACGTACATACATGTACCCCCATAATGAAGCATGCAGTTTATTTGCCTATATATACTATTTTGAAGTTAAGCACATTCCTTAAAATTATCTGCAAGATACCTTTTTCCTTTCCTTCAAATTGTATCTCAAGGCCAGAGCAATGGAAGAACTCTTGAGAGTGTGACAGAGTTAAGGTATACAAACATCCCTCTATTAATAAGCAATAAGCAAAATACCTTATGAATAATGACATAAACATAGTGTCTAGGTCTTTATCTTCCTCTTTCTGCATACTGCATACTCTCTTTTCATATGATGTTTAGCTTGGAGCACAATGTTAGGGCACTTACAACAATTAAAATATACGAACACCTACCAGCTGTGGCTCCTATGTACTGTTGTCGTAATCAGAGCCAGTGCAGCTGGAGCTGTTTAGGTGACTAGTGTAACTTGACTACATCTCACAATTTTCCAGAAAATGTCCTGTACATTTTGAACATCTTGTTCTTTTTGGGCTTCAAATGCCATGGAAACAGTCTATTTTTCAATATTTTCATGCTGCTTTTCCAGACTGGTCAGAACCAGGCACAGCAAAGACAGTACAAAGCACAGCATAAACAGGCAGCTGGAATAGCTGGTTACAGAAACTTACACATAGCTAAGTATAGATTTATCAATCCTTCATGAGAAGGATTCCTTCTGAAGAAGGAATTCTGAAGATGTTTCTAAATCTAGGTCAATCATCATTTGAGGATCAAAGTCTAAAAAGTGTCTATATGGACAGAAGATTCTACCAGAACTTATCACAACATGGGAGACTTGGACAAAGTGCCAACAATGAACATCTTAAGTCTGAATTTAAAACAAGTCCAAACTATTTTGTGGATACAGTCTTGAGCTTTGTACTGATAGCAACAGTGAACTGAACTGTTAAATATAAATATTACATACAGGAACCAGTAGTGAAGTATAGATTAGAATAGAGAAGAACATCAATGTTTTAGTGAATGTTAGTGAAAATAAAACCCATCTAAAATATGAACTGTGTAAGTTAATTCCTAAATTTTCTCTTTTGTGTTTTAATAATAGTTCTGCTAGTAAAGAATTGTACCAGAGTGCAGTCACTTATCATTCATTGTCAACAGAATCATTAGGAAATAAGTTTAGAAATTGTTAGTTTTGGTTTGCAAGTAGCGCTGTCCTTGTTTTCTCCACTTCTGTAAGTGTGAAACCACCTAAAGAGTTGGTCCTGCAAATGCAAAATTAAAGGGATGAAGATAAATTTTATTGGAGAAGAGAGGAGGGTAGAAGAGGGGAAAGATGAATGTGATAAGGGGATAGAAACCTTATTAAAAAGTTGTAAAAAACCCAAACAGCCATAGTTTATTGGTCCTGATCGTTCAGCACACAACAATGGTAACAAAAAATAATAGGAATTTGGATACATTTCAAACTTAGAAGCCACAAAATGACAAAAAAAAAAAAAAAAAGAAAAAAAAAGACAAATTTGCAGTTAGTATTCAGCTTAATAGATATCTATTATGTAAAAATAGTAAATTACGCAAAAAGTACATTGAAATGAAGACACTCTGCAACTTGGAACACTTGGTACACACCTGCATAAAAAAGCAGTTTGGGGTTTATTTGAGGAATTACTTTGTATGTAAAAGGTCAGTTGGTTTAGGGTATGTGTTCTTCTCAGTAAAAAGTAAAGAATATTTCATCTCGTGCAGGAGCAAAGGTATATATCTCCTAATGAAAGCAGGCATATTAGAATCAGAATCAATGACATTGGAAAAGACCTTTAAGATCAAGTCCAACCAGACCCCCAGGACTGCCAAGGACACCACTAAACCATGTCACTCTCCTAAGAAAAGTTGATTTAGTTTTAATATGTTTTATGGGAAAGAATAATCTAGTGAAAGTGGAGCAAATGGAAATCATCATGAATCTACCAACTGAAACTTTGCAAATGGAAATTATTCAAGACCCAAGAGTGAAGTTCCACATCGCCAAAGAGAAAAACAAAGAGTAAAAAGATCTTCCTGTGAAATGGGTAACAGCTGGGAAGTTCTAGTAGCAGAGGGTATAAATCCAGAGGAGCTTTTCTTCCACCCCACTCAAACCAAATCTTGCTACATTTCTCCTTTTTCTACTTTTTTCATTTGGGCAAAATCACAGCAAAGAACTTGGCACAGCCAAAAGCACACTCAACTTAACTGATTTTGCTCTAAGAGCATATACACCAAGAAGGAATACTTACATAGTGTGCTGTGTGCTCTTGCAGACCAGAAAGCCAACTGTATACTGGGCTGCA
>NW_009914829.1:0-23970 GCF_000696875.1 Nestor notabilis
GGCCGGGCCTGGGTACAGTAGCCGGAGAGGGAAAGGGCTGCGTGGGGTTGAATGAGTTTGGCTGAGACCTCATCCTGCCCGCGTAGTGTGAAGCACTCCAACCCCGAAACACTTGAGAAAGTGGGTGAGCAGTGTTTCAGCAGTGCTCAGGGCATGTGCTAGAGGGAGGATGGAGAGTTAGCAGGTAAGAGCTGTGCAGGAGAAGATGCAGCCCTCCCTCGGTCACGCTGAGGAAGATGGATGTCCACCTGCTGTGCTGGACGTGGTTACAGCCACCTTGCCACGCTTGGCGGGCATTTTCAGGGGGCAGGATGCTGTTAACCCGGGCAAGAGCAGGCTGTAGCTGGGAGAATGCAATTGACAGCCTGTTGTGGCTGCAGGGGGTGGAGGAGGTGAATGGGATGCACCGTAGGACAGCATCGTGGCTGAACTGTGGTTCCAGGAGATCAGAGATGAGGCTGACATGACTGAGCAGTATGACAGGGACTATGGAAGTGCCATTCACAGAGGTGGAGGGACCTCTGGGAGGAAAGGTTAATGTTTTAGATTTATTAGTGTTGACTTTCAACTGGTAGTTGGCTGTCAGTGAGCTGACGTCAGAAAAATGGGCTAATACTTTAACTTGAAAGGAAGAGGAGAGGGAGTCAAAGAGAAGTAAATGTGTGAGTCACTTGCATGGTTTTGAGTGAGATCACTCTCTGATATTCTGAGTCAGGGCCATGGCACTGAACAGCCCCCAGCTCGAGGGTAGATCAGTTCTGAGCACCAAACTCTGTAACTGGATTCTGGTTTACAGTCCACAGAACCGAAATCCCCAAACCTGACAGGAACACACGCACACGCGATTGTTTTGCGATGCCAGGTTGGACGTTGTGACTCACACTTCTTCCAGTGCACCACATTGAGTTTGTGAGTTTTCTGGTGAAAATCTGCTTGGGAGAGGCACTGTGTTTATATCGTAGGATTACATCATCTCCCAAACAGATCAGGATCTGCTTTACTGCAACACCATCAAAACCAAAAATCGCATAATTTGCTCAAGCAGTTTACACTGCAATGAGGTAAAAGTAGGTGCAACATCTAGTAGGATTGCTACTAGGATTAGCATGTGGGTAGTGAAGTTACACGGCCTGGCATGTCAACCATTAAAAGCTCTAAATTACCTAAAAGAACAGGATTTCTTCACATACAGACTACTCATTGGCTAACTTCTAAGCAGCACAGCAGAAACAGTTTGGGGTTTTTTTTAAGAAGGTGTTTAAAATGTGTTTGGACAAGAGGCCAAGCGTGAGAAGTGTGTCTCCAGTGATCACTAAGGAGCTCATGCTGGGTTCTGGTACTGTCAACAGCAATTTTTGGGGCCATTTCAATGAGCTTTGAGTCCAGTACCAGGTCATGTGAAGATTTAAGTTCTCGGTTTCCTCTTGGCTGCACACAAGCTGCTTCTCTTTTCCTTATTTTTCTTATCTAGAAAATAAGCTTCGTAAAAACTAATCTTTATCTAGCTTGTGTGATTTAGTGACATTGTTTAGGGTGCTGTTTAGACAAAGGTGACAAATTCTTAAATAAGCGTAACAGCCATTTTTACATACAAAAAAAAAAAGTGTAATTGTGACTTCAAAAGCAAGTGTGTAGAAGCAGTAACTTCTTGACATTCTTGCCCAATAGATCTGTTCCTCCAGCCTTCAGGATATACCTGTTTGCTGATGAAACAAGTTTTACTCTGTTATAGGGACAAATTGACAATAACGATCAGCTGAATTCCTTTGTGTGACACAAATGCTCAACAAAATCATCAGCAGAAGCTTTATTGCTGATTGTAAGTAATAAGTGGCAAAAAGAGTACCCAGAAGGTCAGATCCTTCCCTCAATATTTGCAAAACCACTGTTAATGTGTCCTAAAGGGAAAATAACCCCACGTTCTGCAGTCTTTTTACAGTTCTACCTTTTCTGCCTGTAGTGGCATATATCTCCTAGGGTAACCCCTATCCCTAACAGTGACCATCTAAGAAAAAACTGATTTTACTTGATCACCTGCGGTAGTTTTGGAGTCTGATGCAGTGCATTGTCAAATGGTGTTTACCGTGTTTTGTAAGGCAAAGTCCAAGCTTTCCACCAGTGTGCAAACTGCACCTGTAAGCGCATGAGTCCACAGTTGGATCCTTCACCTTTCTCTCTCCTCCCTTTCCATTTAAATGGAAATGCCATTTAACTCTTTAGGTGCCTACAGTCCAAATACGTCTTGGGTGTCCCAAGGCAGTCAGGAATTTGGTGTTGGCTGTTTTCAGAACCGGCTGCGTTTGTATGAGCAGATTTGTAGGAAGTTGGTAAACTCGGCTTATTGGTTAAAAGTCATCAGCTTTAGGGTATTCCATAAGGATCAAGCCTTCTCAGGAAGAAGAGGGATTTGTCTCAGAACCTCAGGCATGCTTTCACTACTAGCTGTTGCAGAAGAAGGGAAAGGAGAGAAACTACCCATCTGTGCATCTGTTTTAGGAGAAAGGGCTGCTACATTTTTAGTACTTGCTGCTGGGTTGTTAAAGCTTTTGTAAATGTTCCTCTTAGGCTCCCACTCTCTGCAGGTGTTTTATAGAGAGCATAAGAGCACTACTGATGGGGGAGTTAATTCTAACTGGTAAACCTAAAATTTGGGATTAGCCTCTCATGTAGATCTAGTCCATTTTTGTGTTTAGCATACTGGAAAACAGAAGCATGGAAAAGTCAGTTGCCAGTCATGTCATGGACTGACTTTACCTGGAGACATGAAGTGACTCTCATCCTGAATGAGAACCAAATTATGACAGCAGAGTAAGAGGATAAAAAGACAGATTGTCCAAGCAAATACACAGTCTTTGAAAGCTGCCAAAATCAAGCCATGACAAACTGCTGCAGGTAAAGGTACGTAACTATTGTCCCTCCCTGCTGCAGGATGACGCACTGATGTTTGAATATCAGTCACAGCTGATCACTGTTGTTGTGATGGAAATAGGACAAGAGGTGTTCTTTTTAAATAATGAGACTTTGGAGGTTGTAGCTGAAGTTTGTCATTCTACCTCCAGAAAATAATTTACATTTACTTCACTAGCATAAAGGTTTCTTTATTTTCAGATTCATGAATATGAAGTAGGGACAGAAAGGAATGTAAGTTTATTGTGGTGGTGGGGTTTGGGTTTTTGTGTGTTTGTTTGTTTGTTTTTTAATTTTATTTAACTTTCCTAGTGTTTAATCAGTCTAAGGGTTAGTAAATTATTTTTCTGGATTAAAAATAACCCCCTTTTTCTTTATTTTAGGTTAATGAAAAAAGACAGGAAGAAATGTACATGACTTCTGTATCTGGGAGATACAAAAGCACATGTTTTTAAAGGGGTCACAAAGTCAGCCGTACTCATCAACGCTGCTGATTTTCTGATTCCAGTGTTGTCTTGGTGCAAATACTAAAGTTATGCAAAGTCCACAAAAAAACACTGTTCAACAGTCTTCCATTTAATTCATGGTACAGCATCTGTTGCATTGCAACTACTGGCTTTAAATACAAGCAGCTTTTCCAACCCCATTTATTTCCAAGCCAGTCCTCAGTAAGAACAACACTACCACATCAATCACTAGCACAGGCCAGCTATAAAATTACAAACCCACTCAGCCATCTGTATAATTAAATGCAAACTCAAACTAATCAAGTGGATGTTAAAGGAATTATCTTCATATGGTAAACTTTATAGATAAAGGCCTACATCTAGTGTTCCTACTTGGGAAGGAGTATGTATCTGTCTCCATTAGGTATACCATATATCATTGCTTCCTACTCTTTCAAACAGCATGACAGCTGATCAATGCAGAACTGTTAGTTGGTGCTGTCTGTGCTGTGTTGAATTCAGTGTCTTAAACAAAATACCATAGGATCAAAGAAGAAGAGGAGGTGTGAAAAGTGGCTGCGTAATGCCTGGGTGAGTTCTGATAATTCAGGACTTGGTCTCTGCCTGTGTTTTAATTGGTTATATAATTCTCCCCAGCTAACTAACATTTTGTGTGTTAATAAGGCAGTTTTCATAGTTTCTTGCATGCATTGGAAAGACAGAAGTGAAACTGCAAATCTAGGTTAATTAAAATGCTTACGTGATGTTGATGTGCCAGATTCTCTGCTGCAAGTCTCAGGAGTAAAGTTGCAGTAAGCATAGCTTGGAGAGTAGAGACAAAGTGACCTCAAGTTTTCCTTTGCTGCTTTCTGCATTTAGGTGAAGTTTAGGGCTTTGATGCCCATAGGGATAAGTCACAGTGTTTTAAAGGGTTGCTCTGATTTATGAAATCCTCCCTGTCATGCTGCAGTAATGCTGTTTATACCTCACAGTACCTAGGAGCAGAGGAAGGTTTCTGCCACTCTTTCTTACTTCAGCTCTGAGCATTGTCTCAGGTCTTCCTTTACATAACAAATCGTAAAGGTTGCAAAATTGGAAGTGTGCAGAGGACAAAGCTGCTGGTCCCTTGGAAGTGCTGGCCATAGTTTCTCAGAGCTGTTTCTGCCTCCTTTTAATGCTGACAAGGGGACAAAGGACTGATTCAGCCCTGTCACTTGCATGCCTGTAATACTTACCTTTTCCAGTGAATGTGTACCCGTATGAACATAAACTTTTCTTGTTTAAGATCAAACATTTAAACACCTTCTTCCTAAAATGGCTCCCAAAGTCCTGAATTGGGCAGGTAAGTTCCTTATAGAAAACCTGAGGAGAATCAGACATGTTAAAAAGGAGTGCCCAACTGTGTACTTAAGAAAACTTCTTAAAAGAAACATACTCAAATCCCTAGTTTTCCCAGATGATAGTCTGAAGAAGCATGTCCATCCTGATCCAAGAACCCATGAATGTATTCTCCTTTCTGCATCCTGTCACAGTTCTTGCTGCATATTCCACCTCCAGATAAAGTTCCTAGCCATTATCTTGCAAGTCTGTGTGGTTTAGCCTCTTTAAGGATGCATTCTGCTGACGCAGGCTTTATGCAGTAAAAATGCATGCAGAAGAAGATGAAGAGGCCAGGAGGAAAAGGTTCTCTAGCCTATTGGTGAGAATGTTCTTCAGGATGGAGGCAGGGAGGTAGATAGGAAAACCTTCACAGTTAGGCGGCTACTGACAGGAGTATTTTTGGATTGCAGTCTTGGATTTTGATGTGAGAACCATTGTAGGCACCTAATAAATCTTTCTGTTGATCTGGCCTTTAGCCATAAGTGTGCAGGAACTGGCTTGGAAAGTGACAGTAAAGCCCAGGGCACCAAACATTCCCTGCAATTAGGGGGGAAATGCCAGTAGAAAATGACTTGCATAGAATGGGCTAAATAAAGATGAACAGTGCTGTAGTTCTGTGTGCATCTCTGAATACCCATATTATGTGTCTCCATATTAGCACTGTCATTCCTACGATCTGCTTTTCATCAAGACTTAGCTACTGTTAATTGTGGGGAAAACAAGCCAGTGTGGCTGTTACTGGGGTGTAAAAAACTGCAGTAGCTGTGCCTGCTCTTGGGGAACTTGAAGAGGCTGTAAAATAAGAATATTATGAGTGCACTAGCGAAGATGTAGCTTTGCAGATAAGAGTTTACGCTCTTGGAGAAATTGCATCTTTTTGTATTTAAACAACATCAGAATTATGATGCAGCACAGTAAACACTTGGCACAGAGAGGGACAAAAGAAGGAAAGAAGAAGAATATCCAGGAACCCTATCTTTTTTCTTCCTGTTTGGAAAAAATACCATTTTCGTATTTCTCATTTTGCCCAACAAGAAGGACAGTTATGTTCAACAACTGTTATTACTAGACTTGACTCTCAAATAGTAAATGGGACCACTGTGTGAAAACACTAGCATAGAGATGACCTCAGCTTTGCCCCAGTCCAAATGAATACTTCATCTAGGCTTTGGTGGTGGGTGATGATACTAAAACAAGCTACTGAATGGAATAAGCAGAAGGTATGAAAATGAAAATTGCCATAGAAATGGTAATTACAACCAAATTACAAAAAAGAGAAGATTTTAGTAAATTTGCTATCAGATAAGCATTAGAATTCTGAAATTGCTAAGCCTACATCTTCATTTCAGTAACAACTGATGTTCAAATGAGTTACTATTGCCAGGATGATGCCGTATGATTGAAAATAGTAAGTATGATCTGTATCCTAAAAGGAGACAGATATGACAGTTCCAAACTCCTCTTGTGACCTTGGTAACATACAATATTTAAAAGCACATTACTGGCAAATGACAAAGATTTGGAAGCAAATAGCAAACAGTCTAAATGTACATCATACTGGACTAATCACAGCTATAAAATAATGGGGGGGGGAGGGGGAAGTGCCTCTGATCTCATTTACCTTGTCTTCAGCAAATAATGTGATGTGGTAAGGCTGGAGTTAGTGGGAATTACTAAGGGAAATTTTAATGTACATTCTTTGTAGGAGATCCATCTATAAAGCATTCCAGAGGGTAACATACTATTCCTGGACTACAAAGAGCCAACTATAGGTAGGACAGCAGTGCCTGATGGGGTGAAATACGAGGGTACTAGTTGAATCCTTGAAGATTTGGATTGGAAGGAATGGCAAAGACCAGTCTTGGTCCATCTTGTTTAACATTTTGAAATTGGAACCTTTTTATTTAGCAGCATGAAATCAGGGAGCATGCTGCTGATTCACACAGAGTCAGAAGACAACATCAACAGAGGGCTGAGGACTGGGATATTGCTTGGAAGATCTGGATTATCTCAATGTCAGGAATGATAGAAATAGGATGTAATTAAATGGTACAGCCGATAGAGGGATGTGCCCTTGGGGACTAGTAAGAAATTCTGATACAACGTGGGAATTTACCATTTGGAAACAGCTGAGGAGAAGTACTTCAGCCTTCCATTAGTTACTGGAAATGTGGAGTTAAAAAGGGTAAATGGTACTGTAAAAATTAACCAAAGATACTCAACTAAGATAGGGTAAGGGCAAGATCAAGTAAAAACACTGCTGGGACATCTGCTCATTGCTCATCTGTATTGAAGGAGAGGAACTGAAACTGGGGACTGGGCAGAGATAAAGGAACAACGCAACCTGTTTTATGTGGATTTGCCAAGTCCAGCAGAGGTGTGACTGAGGATGTGTTGGTGTTGGTAGATACACCAAGAAAAGTCCACACCAAGAAGACTAAGAGCTCTGAACATTACAGAACAGCGCTGGCAGAAGAACATACGCATGTAAAGTGGCAGTGAAAAAACTTAGATGAGATGTAAGTTTCTAGATGTAAATGCTGGGGGTTTGTACAATCTTCATCCAAGTAAAGGCAGGAAGAAAATAACTACCTGTGGGGTGGTCAGTGCATTTTGAAAGGGCTATACGTGGGGGGACTGGCATCGTAGGGACAGGAGATGGAAGTCCTCAGCATCATGTCCAGTTCTTTGTTGGTGTGGCTGCAGACATAATGGTTTGTAAGAAGCATCATGCAGGCTGGATGAAAGTGAAACCAAACTTTTCATGACCAGTTAAAGACACTGTGGAGGTTCATTTTTGTTTAAAACCCACAGTGAATATAATAAAAACCAGCACAGTTTGGATGTAACCAAACTGGCTGGTTTCCTTGCTGAAAGAAAATAACCTGAAGGTATTTCTTTGTGTGGACAATGAAATGATCTGTTTGATCTGATGTAGAATATTTGCTCTGGATGCTTGAAAGGAGGAAGGCGGTCTCTTATTTCAATCTCATAGCATGGACATATGTAGAATAAGGAAATCCTACTTTTGTCCAAGGGAATTTGAAGCACAATTCTACTTTTTAGGAAGCTCTCAAAGGACTGGGGATCCCAGAAGTGGGAGAAAGGGGAAATTCTTCCTTGCATTGAAGCTGTTGCCCTGCATAAAGGCACTGAGTTCGTTGGGTCAGTGAGGAGGAGCATGAGAATCAGGGCTTCTCACCCTGGGAACCAGCATGCTCCCTTGGGAGTGTGTCCCCATCCCTCTCCGTCTGGACAAAATCAAAGTGGTAACAGGAAGGATTGAGAGTAGCCTGCCTCAAAGCAGCCTCTGCTATGGAGTCTCTGCTACCTAAGTAAATGCTCTGATCATTAAGGTGTTGGGTTACTGGGGACTCTCCTCCAACAGAGTTTATCTCCTCCTTTGTTTTTTTTCCAGCCAAAACTATTCAGCAAATTTGAAGCAAATAGTTTAGACATGACTGAAACCACATTTCCCAGGGAATTAACTATTTAAATAAATAAATAAATCACCCAACTCTAGCTATTATCACTTTTAAAATCAATGCTGCTTCTTTTCCACCTAAATTAAAACACATTTTTATCTTTTTCTAAGTATAAGAGTTCAACCCATCTACCCAGCCAGGGTAATAAATTAAGGCTCATTGCTTATGCTGTTCTGGGGTGTGCAAGGCCTATTATAGCACATATAAATGATGCTTATTTCTTCAGCTTGCCAATTTTTTCTCTCTTTGCAGCTCCTTTCATCCCATCAGATCCAAGTTGCTCCTGGTAGGAGGAGGGACTCTGCACTATTAAATATTCATTCTTTTCAGGTCAACTAATTCAGAACAAATAAAAAAATTAAAAAGAAGTACTTTTGCCACAGAGCATACTGCTAACGTGTTGGTAGTTTGAATAGATGATGCCATGCCACAAAATAGAAGCTAAACCAGAGGAAACAAAAATAAAAAGGGGGGTCCCTGCCTGTGTCAAGGGGGTTGGAACTAGATGATCTTAAGGTCCTTCCCAACCCTAACTATTCTATGATTTCTATATCTAGCTATAGTTGATATAAGTGTAGGAAATGTTACAGTAGAACAGAATTCCAGCTTGGATCCAAGCACTGGATGTGACGCTGCCTGCAGAGCAGCACCATGACAGAGACTTCACTACAGAAAAGAAAAAAATTGGGTTTTTTCAGAATTTTCTGAGCAGCTGCCTGAGATTCCCCCATGACATGTATCGCAGGCAGGCAGCTGCAGAGCTCACAGAAGCTGGTACCACTGTGGCCTAAACCCCCTGCTCTTCCCAGACCCCAAAGCTCTTGAACTTCGGCTGTCCGAAAGTCTTGTATGGGTCACACCTGATGTGCTGGAAGGAAAGCAGCAGCTAGGGAGCTGGGGGGAAACGGGTTGCTTTCCACCAGATTGGAATTTGATGGTGGAGAACTGTTCAACCAGAAGTTTTCCGATCAGCATACTTGGACCACATAGTGCACCAGCATTGTGCTACATCCTTCGGGATTGATGGTTTCCAAATATTTTCCCTAGGCCATGGTGATCAGCCCTTTGATACATTCTTTACAGCATTTTCAGTTCCTGTTTGATGCCAAGTGTAATTTGCAGCTGGTCAGAGGTGTAGTTGAAGATGTACCTGCTCATTGCAGGGGGTTGACTAGATGATCTTTGAAAGTCTTTTCAAACCCATACTATTGTATGATTCTATGTGTGGTGGTGGTTTGGGGATCCAGGAGCCAGTGGAATGATGGTTGTAGATATCCCTCTAGTGGCCCCGCAGCCTCTGGGAAGCCTGTGAGCAGCTCTGGCCATCCCCAGGCTCAGCATGTCCATATAGTTGTGTCTTTGCACACTGTGCACTTCAGTCAGTGTGTGGGGCTTGGGACAAGTCTGACATAAACAGATAATAAATGACAGATAATTTCTCCCTCTTTTCCCCTTCATCAAAGTTGCCCTTGAAACTCTGCACGAGTTCAGGCTGCTTAAGAGTGTTTATGTAACACAAGCTGCGATGCTGGAAGAATGCATCTATTTCAGTTCCTCTCTGGCCACTGTAATACTGGGAGATGAAAAAGGGGTGAGGAAAGGGTTAATCCTATCTCTAAGCTTTTTTTCAGTGTTAGATTATTTAACCTAGAGAGGGAACTATTTTGTCATCATTGAAAAAAAATGCAAGTTATACTAAAGATTTATCAGATTTCCCTGTCTCATAATACAAGACTGATGCATACCACAGGGAAAACCCCCCAATATATGTAAAATAAACATAAGGAACACTGATTTGTGCATCTGCACACTTTTACAATTTTTCAATTGAAATTGTCAATAAGCTGCTAATTTTGATTATATGTTTGGAACTTAGAATTTATCTTGCCATTTAATTTGTTAAAGGCCATGCAGTAAAGACTGAGAGCATCAATAAGCACTGGGGCAGTGTCTTCCAAGCCAGCAGGGAGTTTTCCAGTGCTGTCTTCAGAGAGGATGCTGTTCTAGAGCAGTTGGGAGGTCCTGGTACCCACTGTGATTGCTTCATGAAGAACAGCGAAGTCCAGGCACTGCCCATGTTGGTGCTGGGCAACCTTCCTGGGGAAGTTGTATGCTCTCAGGAGCCACTACAGAGCAGAACTGATAGGAGTCGGCCAAGGAGATCAAGACAGTCACCCCCTTTTTGCAAATAGGTACAGCACAGAGGAGTGATTTGTCCAGAGGTAGCAAGCTGCCTGAAAGCAGCATGATGTGGTGTTGAAAGGATATATGGGTTTATATGTAAGTACTACTGTCCTTAGAGAATAGCCCACACCGAGATTCTCTCTATATGGAAACAGACACCCCAAATCTCACCCTTCTGATAATCATGGTTCTGTATCTCATAATTTGTCTGTACTACCAGTATTACCATTATGAACCCATTATTATCTTTAAACTGAGAATTACCTACACAAAATATGGAAGTGTAACAATTCAGCTCCAAGTATAATCTGTTCAGCTTACTTGAGCCATTTTCAAAGCCAGTTTGCTGTCAGTAAAGCACATGGCTGAATGACTATTTCTAGCTGAACCTCAATTTTGTTAAACTGATCAGAAGCAATTAATTGAATGAACAGACACCATCCTAATCGGGTTTTGATTTCAAAGATAATAACTTTTTAAGTAGCATTGGGAGGATTTTTCTCTTTTCCCTTTAGAGCTGTATGATTTTCTCTCTAAATCATGAACACTGTTTTGCAAACTTCCCTCCTTCCCCTTGCCAAAATAGTTCCCACTTGTCAATTTAAGAAATGGGCCACTGGCGTAAAGCCAGCAGAGGGAGCATAAATGCCGGAGAAGTTTTCAGGCAACATCTATGTAAACAATTATTGTTGTCTTGTTTTCATTTCTAAGCAACAAATCCTCAGAGACACATACATCGCATACAGACAATATCTGGACAGCCTTCCAACCCCTCCTCTCCAGATTATAATGGTCTATATTTTCTCCATGTATAAAGGAACAATATTTTACAGATTGCTAATAGAAGATACTTTCATTTGGAAGATAACATGTTTTTAATGACTCTATTAAGTAATTATCTAATGTCATAAAGTGAATTCCTTTTTGGAAAGAAGTTCAGGTTCCTGAGCTTCCATCTGCAGTACATGTTCACTACAGTCTAGAGGCTTTCAGACTGACAGAAGTACATAATCAATCAATACATACACAGTAATCTGTATTTTCCTTTTGTGCTATGCAGTGGGTCAGGGCTGTCAATGTTTTTGGTTTGTTTGCAAACAAATCAAACCTACTGATCTGTGCACTGAGACTGCCAACCTATGTGTCAACTTTGGCAACTGAGAGACTGGCATTTGTATTAATCCCTTTATTCAGTTCTCAAAGAAAAATCTGCAATAAAGACTTGTTTGATCTCAGAAAAAAGGCAGTACTTGTGTTTTCACAGTATTTCGCTGTTATTTTCAAACCTCTAATCACTAATTGATCCTACAGTTCTTAAGGCAAATCCCTGTTTTCCTCATAAGTATTCTCCTAGGATGGGCTCATTCTGCATAATTTCAAAGAAAGATCTTTGTTTTTCTCTTCAGATGAAGGAGGGTAGAAATCATGACTTCTAATAGCTTCTCACCCATTTGAAGGCCTTGCAGACCTTGCAGGGCAGTTAAGTTTGAATCTCTCTCTAGCACTAGGGAGATTTTTGCCACAAGAACCTGTTTCTTTACACAGAACTAAAGTATTATCAGCATAGGTGGTGAGAATGGTGCTTGGTAAAAATCGATTTGTGGGGAGTAGCATGATCAAGTAAATCACAGTTCTCTGCTCCTGACTTGGAATTCTGTGCAACCTGCTTTAGTTTAAGGGATGGGGGCAGCATGGGGATATTGTCCTGTGTTCCTAGGTGTTTTACAGGTCATTACAAGATCACAATTAACTTATGGGAAGCTTGGTTTGATCCTTGAGTGCTCAGCTAACAGTGGAGTGTCCAGTGTTACTCAGAGTACTTTCATAGCCACTGTATGGTCAGGAAGAAAAGGTCTGAATGTTCATGAGTCTGACCAGGAAAAGGGGAGTTCATCCATTCATCATTCTACACAGTGTATTTTCTGGACACTTCTGAACAAGAGCACAGGCAGAGTATAGATGAGAACTATAGCAGATGAGAATGTCCAAAAGACAATCTTTCTTTGCAAGAAGATGACAGCTGCAATGCCAAAATTGCATCTGTCTGGAAAAGAACTTACTGCGTTATCTAAAAGCAGTTCAGTGCAGGATTTGCATTAGAATCTACAAAAGACTGAAAGCAAAAATGGTCCAGGAACTTGAATAGCTTCTTGCGGATTTTCAGACTCTTGAAGTTTTCATTTGAAGTGCCAAGTTTGCCTTTTGAAGAAGGATGGTGTGCAATATTAGAGACCTAATAAAAGTCAATGAAAGACTAATGACATCCTGAGCTTGTGTCTTCTGAATTTGCTGTTACAACCTCTAGGATCATCTCCTCCACCCCCACCACTTAATCCAAGGGCAATTACAAACCTCATCCAGGGATCACATAGTGAGATGCCTCCATATAGACGGGGGGTGTCTGGACAGCACAGCTGCAGGCTCTTGGGCAGCTTGGGATAAAGGAAGGGAAGAAACCATAGATGAGATATATGGAGAGAAGCCTGGTTCTCTCCAAATATCACTAGGATTTCCTTTTGAACACATACCTTGTCTTTTTACAAATGAGTATTCTAGTCCTTCAATAAACACCTACGTAAGAAGACTCATGTAGATTTTTGTGGTTTTAGCTTCAACACACTTCTCTCAAATGACTGCTGGAGGATCAGAAGTGGAACCAAAAGAAGCAGGTTCACTTCAGCAGTTTCTGGAGTCCCAGTGTGGTGCCAGAGCTGCCCCATCAGCCCAGGCTGGGGAGTGCACGAGGGTTTAGAGCTTGCAGTCCAGTCCAGCCCTGTGGAGGCAGACGACTCGACACCAAGCAGGCTAACTTCACCTTGGAAAACGGCAAGAGCTAAAGTGACTTCTGAGATTAGTGTAATTTAATTATGCTTCTAAACGAGGCTCTTCACACTCAGCAAAAAGATTACTCGAAGGAAGGAATTTGCTCTCTTACAAGTGCTTTCCAAAAGGCAATAATTTAAAGCAATCTCCCCTCTTCCTTACAAATCACATTATTTAAAAACTGCAGTTCACATCCGAAACCCCTGATGAGTCATTTCCCATACCAAACATGGGCTGAACTGGCAACTTGTGGTGTTTGTTCCAGCTATGGAGTCAGCAAACCCAGACCATTTTATAATGACGGATCCTGGCTGTTGGTGCTGCTGATTAACGCATTCAGATGCTCAGCCATTCGTATTGAAGGGAAGACAAAAACGTTATTAGAGCTTTTTCATTTATTACACGCAGGGTCCTCCAACAGCTGAGGGAAGTGCTTACACATACAAATATGCCAAAAATGGATAGATATGAACTCAACAAAAATACTTTAATCTTTCAGGAAAAAAAAAATCACGCATTATAATACAGATTAAGA
The DNA here is from genome assembly GCF_000696875.1 of Nestor notabilis. Taxonomy (NCBI): domain Eukaryota; kingdom Metazoa; phylum Chordata; class Aves; order Psittaciformes; family Psittacidae; genus Nestor; species Nestor notabilis. Next base: position 13,761 of record NW_009914829.1, read on the forward strand.
GTAAGGTCCTATCATATTTGCCTTTGAAGTGAGCTCGTAACTTGTATTTAAGTTCAGCATCACTCAGGAACCTTTCCTCAAGTCCAGATCTCTCAGCTAGTGTACCAACCTTATACCTTATATAGTACCTTGTTTTCCAGTACTGCAAGTGGATAATACTGTAAGTATCCAAGTAGTAACAACAAAGTGGTTTAGTCTTCAAAAGTCCATTTGTTCCACTAAAGGTGCACTATTAAAACAATAAATGTATTTAAGAAAATAATTGTAACTGTCATATTGCAGCTTGTTCCATTTCACTGTGCTAATTGTGTCAATTCAGGTTAAAAATGTTAACAAAATATTGCCCTAGGCACAGTATTTGGGATTAGTTGTTAAGGCTGGAAATTTTTGCATGTTTCACAGCAAACATTATCCTCAGTTGTTGAACCAGAGGAGAGAGATCCATGCTTCCCTTAGGCACTGACCTCCCCACCAATAAAGAACGGCAGTGCAAAAAAATCAAACAGCTCCCTTGCCACCTGGACAGAAGCCAGTCTTAAAGGAGCAGCACAACCTTCTCCTGTGGAAAGAGGACGTCATTTAACCCCTGCCCCCAGCTCCGCCGGAGGAACACCTTCCCTGTTTCTACTGTGATCTGCATATGAAACGTCCTTCCATTTTGCTTTTATTTATTATTGTAACAGCTCAGCCTATAGTTTGCATTTTATAGAGATGCAGAAAACCAGTATCCTACACTGAAGTCCTGTATTCTGCAGCTAGCAGCACACACAGAAAAGTCAAGATTACTTTCTGACATTTCCCAGTTCACACAGTGTAATGTGATGCATTTTGGTGAACTCGTGAACCTTGTAGAAAACTCGGTTAACAATCAATCTGTATTCAGGTATATTTAAGTTCTTCAGGGCCAACTGCCCTACCTTATTTGTACTGTAACACACTGGGCATTTAATTTCACAGCATCTAGAATAATTGTAGAATTGCTGGTTAAAACCTTCAGGGCTTTATTAGCATTGTTGCTCCCACCTGTGAGTAGGTGGATAGTTGTTAATACTGTGTGTCCAGGAAAACAAGGACTTGAAGTTCCAATTTAAGAACCAGCCAGCCCTCCCACACAGAGAATGATGAAGTTCACTTTTCCATACAGCATTTGTATGGCAACAGTTAAAATCACTTTAAAAAATGGTACCAAAATTCTGAAGCTTCATTTTAGATACTGAAGATGGATGAATACAGATGTAGTTCTCAAGTATTTTACAGATTTTTGCCAGCTAAAGCCATAAAGAGATCATAGTACTAGGCTGAAGTTATGCTGTATATAAACTCCAGAAACTAGAAGGGTAGTAGTTACTGATCATCATGTTTCTTCTGATAATTGCTACACTATTGTGGCATCACAAGAATCGGATCTAAACTACTAGCTGCCAGCACCACGTCTAAGAGATCTGAAAGTTCCACATCGGTTTGAGAGTTCGTAGTTACCCAGTGAGCTCCAACAAAGACAACCCAACATATCTCATTAGACTGACTGATTAGACTATGTGATATTTTTATAAGCTTATTTTATTCTTTGCTGTACAAATGCAGAAATGCAAACTATCTCAATAAATCTACATCAGTAACTACCCAGACATGGTACAGATATATACAAAAAACTGTTATTTAACTTCAGTGTTGATACCACAGGTCATGCAGAGCTGGATGCAAACAATGCAAACAGCATCTACACAGTGTAAGGCATAACTTGCATATTTACATCTTGTTCCTTATAGCGAAGGCTTCCGATGCACCAGTTCTTTGTTACACTCGTATCCGACAATCCTGCTTAGTAGCAGCGCAGCCTCAGAACTGTAAAGTGCTTTTCTTTATTATATACATTCTCAGAAGGATTGTGGATCCTTCCAGAAATCATCATTTTTAGATATAATTAATTGCCTATGTTTTCCATCAATTATTTCATAAGCTAAAAATACTGTTTTCCCAAAGGTCTGTAGATCACATGCAATTATGAAAACAAAGCTCCTAAAAGCAACTCTAGGAACTGTCCTCTTTTGACTTGGGAAGATGAGCAATCCTGTGAAAGCACTTAACTTTGGAACATTTCAGGTCAGTATGTCTGCAGATCCAAGCAGCTTTGGAGCAGCTCTATAATACAGATATTTACATTCTATATTAGATTTTTGAGTTGTAACTAATCTGTCAACTCAGGTGGTTTCTTTTCTTCCCGCGGAGATCTCACTTTGAAAGTAAAAAAAGGAATACAATTACTGTTGCTGTAGGAAATATAATTGAATCATTTTGCAAGCAAAATAATGGGGAAAGAAAAACCAAACCAAAACAAACAAACAAAAAAAAACAAAAAAAACCCCAACCCCAAAAAACCTAAGACTAAAAAGTCAGCTCTTCCCCTCAACTAAAAAGCAGCAGTGCTAAAAATAATTTATCTTTTGTGTTCTGAGCTACTGCAGTTCCTGCCACATTTATTTTTAAATCACAACATCCTGCAGCACTGGGGCTCTTGAGAGACAATATTCCAACCAGTCTTGGTTCAGGAGATTGAAATACTACCTCTCTCGTCTGTTGGCCCTCAGACAGGGCAGCAATGAGCAAAAGCAGCACATTCTCTTGTTTGAAACAGCATCTTAACTCTCGTGACAACTATTTCAGCAAGCTGCTGGACTCTGCAGCGAGGCAGCTGAGAACTGACACACATTGTTCCATCTGCAGAGCACAACTCCGACAGGAAACCAGTAACAAGCAAAGGAAGGAAAGGGTCAGGAAAGAAGAGTGCCTTGCCATGTGTGCACGTGCCTGGTGCTCTGACCTCCTGCTGTTGTGAGGTGACACACCAGTACAGACTTCTCTTTTAGGCATCTCATTTACTCCCACACATCTTGGTCATAAACTATGCTCAGAAAATTCTCTTTGCGCAGTACAGTCTTCAACTTTATCAGAACGGTATGACCATCTTTAAAGAAAATATTACACGGGGATAAAAGTGTAACTGAAGGACACTACCTTCATCAGGAGGATCTGCAGGCTCAGTTTCAGGAGTGACTGTATCCGTATCTTCAAAAGTTTTGGCACCTGGCTTCTCTGGTTCCACCTCACACAGATACACATCAATGGGTCCTTTTGTGCTCTTCACATGTACTGCTACGCAGTCCTACAAAACAGCAACTTGCATATAAACTAAAGAACAAATCTTACACATCAGTTATCTATGTCTGCATATATTTCAAAGCCAGTAGATGAAGAACAGAACAAAATAAAGAATGCCGGAACTATTTAAAATTGTGTTACTAGTTCTACATAAATTATGACTATTACATAGATTTGTAGGATGATTATTAAGCACCATTAAGATAACAAGGTTTCATTTTTTATGAACACACACTTAATGAATCTTTATTTAGTCTTTTCACAGACCTTTAGATATATGACCAAGATTTACTACATGTTTAAGAAGAGTAACAAAATCTGACAAAACACTTGACAAGTGTCAGAAAACAAATGAGAGCACAGAGTGGCTTTCTCAATATGGCAAAACAACTAACCTGGATTATTTTACAGTTCTTCAGATATCACATTGCAAGACACACAGCAAATCAAATTTAATGGACAACAGAGAGAAGACTCTCTTCTCTCTAAAATACAGCTTTTTAAATCCTGCCTTCTTTTGCTTCAGGAAGCCTCTGAAATCTTGTCTTTTTCATCTTTATAGGATGACAGCCAGCTGATTTTACAGTGAAACCCCTGAAGATCTATGCAGTGGATTTACATCTTCTGGTTCTATTGATTTATATCTCCTTTTCCTACAATATTACCTCCCTTTCTCTGCACACAGCAAGGCAAATTTGACTACACAATTAAGAACAGCATAAAAAATGCACACACATAAGGAAAACAGAGTATTTCCTCTCTTTCATGGCACTGCTTTAAACAGTGCATTCCCAGTACATTATCCCTGATGCAGCTGCAGTGTGACTGGCTGCAGAGGCCAAGGCTAAGGCTCCCCTGCACGACCCCAAGTGGAAGGATGTGGGTGGTACCCTGAGGTGAGGACGGGGCTTGGCCCCCAACCTCCATGAAAAATTCATCTTGACATGATCTACTAGAGTGCCAAAAGATTTTCCTTTGGCAACCACATTGTGTATTTCATACTTTATTATTATAGTAACAATAACAGCATATAAATGCTTAATCAGTAGATGGCTGAGATCATTATCAAGTCAGGCATACTGCTTTGCTTAGTTAGATTTACAATTTTTGTAGATGTTAGCATACAAACATTTAACAGCTCTTCAGAAGTTTCATTATCCTAGTAATTATCAAGCAAACTGATAGTAGAAATAAGTAACATTTATTACAGCTGTTCCATTCTCTCTAGAAAAACCATGTAACTAAAGCTCAGACATGTTTAATAATTTAGGTGAGCAGAAAAATACTGAAAATGAGTTTCTTAGACTAGTATCCCTATGGCATTGTTTAGTGGGACACAAGAACAATGAAGTACCAATATATGCTATACATGACAAAGAAACCAGAAGACAGTTACTGACTGCTGCTGCAAAAATCACATTTGAGAAATTCTGTTCCCTTAAGAGAGAAACGTGCAAAACTTACTTCTTTAGGAATTGGTATTTCCAACTTGGTTTCCTCTGGAGCTTTGATTGCAATCACAATCTGTTCTTGAAATGTCTGAATGCTACGGATATCCTGATATGTCACGTAAGCTAGTGTATACATTGGTCAAGGATCCTGTAAAGTAATTTGCTAGTGGGCAGAAGCAAAGAGTATGATATTAAGTTGATATTCTGCTTCAACATATCTTAAGAAAAGTGGTAAATAGTTCAGCTGAGGTTACTTTAATACCAGCTTTGTAAAATTTTTAGCTAACAAGTGGAAAACCTTTTTTCTTTATTTCTAGGAAGGAAAGAGCTTTTTAAAAGTTCAGTATTAAGAAACCAAACACATTCAACAAACAGTTTTCACAGATCCTGTCATTAAGTCTACAAAGCGGATGGAATAGTGCCCTTGAGAAACTACTTTGTTTTGCAATAACTATGCACATAAACAATTTCCTGGAAACCTATAGAATTACTTTTTTAACCAGGATAGGTAAGGGATAATGAAAAGTTTTCCTGATATTATACAGAAAATGGGCACATTTCATTTGAGCATAGACCTTAACATTCTGCTAGACAAGGTAGCCAAATAGTATGTTACTGTAAGCCAAGCCAAAAATCCAGTGTTTATGTCATATTAAAAGAAATCCCTTTTTGATTATCAAAGCCCATCTGAAAGACAAGACTGCATTGGAACTACTCTCAAGAGACGGAACAGTATTAGGACACAACCAACGTACCATTGTATCTTCTTGGCAACAGGCCACTGGGACTCTGTTTTGGGTCCTCTTTCTCATCTCACTAAGCAACTCAATCTCACTGGTAAGTCAAGACCTGACCCATAGTCAGCTTTACTCTATAATGGAGAGAACAAGTTGATGGTCAGGGTACTAAGACTACCGCCCCACTTCCATTCTTCTGCAGGGGAAAGGTCACACAAGTAGCAGTCCCCTGAGAACAGCCTAGGTTATGCATGATACTGTAAAGCAGGGCACCTGACTACTATATACTAATACGACATAACCACATAGTTTCCTAGTGTAAAACTCATTATCAAGTATTACTGCACACCTGTGGTACCAGCCTACTCTTACACCCAAGCATGTGCAACAAAAACCACACGCAAAAGTAATGCAAGAGATAAAAGGATATTTTGCATTTTCTTTGTCATCTGTTAGTTCAAATAACTGATGAGCACAATCCTTGATTAAATCATCCAGAGCTTCTTCCATAGCTGACAAGTCAGAAAGTTCATCTTTAAGGGTTTGCTGCTCTGGTGCTTTTCCAACAACTTGGTCAAGATTAGAACCTCTAGAAAAACATGAAGTTGTCTAGTATGTTTATATAAATAAGAGCCTGTTTACTGAACACAAAGTATACTAACAGAAACAACCAGGAACTCTGGGATACTTTACTCTGCTGAAATATGCTTCATTGTGCTTTTGCACTTGATACTTGTTAGCACAGTAATTAATTCAAACAGCCTAAGGATACAGCAGAACTTAAAATATTATGTATTAAAAGTAATTCAATATGCTTAAAAATACTCTTAAAGGTATAAACATTACTCAATATTGTTGGGTTTCATTCTTTAAGAAATTAGAAGTTTCAAAGCCAACTCACACCCACTGGATAAGATTCTTAGATCTTTTCTGAATTAAGTGGATTCCATCCAACACATTGGTGATGTCATACACTCTTCGTTTTCGTACTCCAAGTGTTCTTGCTACTTCATTTAAATCAAGGACACCGTCTGGAGCTGTTTTGACAAGATCCATGAATTTTCGGGTCAAATAAACCAAGGATGCATCAAATCGAGGCTTCCTGACTTTCAGAGTTCCTGTAAAGTTTTGATAGAATACTTAGAGTGAACTACTACACGAGTATGCAGCATTCCTTAAAAAAAAAAAACAAGGATGAAGTAACAATGAAGATGAGAGTCTGAAAGCACTGCAATTATTAACATTGACATTGCAAAGGCATCATATAAAGCCTGTTAACTACCTATACCTTCACTTGTTTGCAATGATTCTATACAAATAGAATCACGCGTCTTCATGCTTCCAGCATCCATGACTTCAGACTGCTGGTATGGGTATTAATAGCTGTGTAATTGTATGTTCTGTAGGCCATGAGCTCAGAATACTGAATGAATACCAGTGAAATCTTTGGTTAACTACAGATAGTGTCAGAACACTGCCACAAAACTGCAGCTCCATCATCTGCTCCATGACTCTTAAAATGTTTTTTCTTGCCTTTTTGGCACAGATTAACCAGTGTATCTTCCAAACTATATTCAGGCATGGTTTGGCAGTTAGCTTGGTTTCAGGGACTGTTTCAGTCTGGGTGTGATCCATCTGTTCTGGAGATGAAAACTTAATACATATACAAACTCTGGTTGTACTACTTGGCCTCAGGGCAAAAGAACTGGTCATACCACTGTTCAATTTACTAGTGCAACCAAGATTACAGATACCAGGATGCCACAGATTTAAGAGAGATTGCTGTGCTGTGTGTATCCGCTACCAGCACATTCACAGAAATGTTACTGGTGACCAGCTTGTTTCACTTTACATTTTTATGTATGCATAAAGCATAAAAGAGCACGTATTTCTAAGGCACAAAGAAGACGTGGTACCCATGCACTCATCTGATGCTAGAGCCAGTAAAAGACTGTCAAATCCCGCTATTACTTGTCTTTCCTTCTGCAAACCAAACCAGGTATTTCTTACGTGATCAAACTGTCTCACTGAGCAATATTCCTGTCTGATGCTTCAAAAGATCATGCGTGTGTGTGTGTATATTTGTGAATATGGGTGCACTGTAAGGAAACTTCCCTAGAAAACACTCTACTTCAAACTTTGGTATTTTTCCCAGGATGAAGGAGACATGCCCTTTTACTGACAGCATATCACCCACTCGATGGCTGTGAGATTGTGCACTCTTTAGCACGAAGTGACAGATTCACCAGCTCAGTTATGGACTGTGCTATTGTGAGATGTGTGAGACTATTCCATCAATGAGAAAAAAATAAACAGCCCCCAAACCAACACAAATTCACTCAAGCCTGTATTTACATTTATTAATACCACTTGAAAACAACATTTGCCAGCATGATGTTCCAGTTTTTTCTAACTCGCTTTTCCTGTACGTTATTTTCTTTATAGCAGTGGGAAGGTGTACTTGCAGCATAGGAAAAAACTATGGAGAATGTGTTGCTTCCTATCTTTTATTTCATTTAGTGTGCAGCATTCCTCCCATTCTGCCCACATTAGATACAAATCAATTTCTCATTCGCATACAACATGTACTCAGTGTTGTAAAAAGCATGAAATAGTTCAAGAATAATCTTCACACATGGAACATGGCAACTTACTTCTGACAAGCTGTCCACCATCGTTCACCTTCAGGTTGATCATTGGTGGCTGGGGAAAAAAACAAAGCCAAAACTGACATAAAACATACCTACACAGGAAGCTTCTCCAAAAGAAATACCCAAATCACCTCTAGATGCTACAGCCATCAGAGTGCTGACAATTCAACAGGTATTACTGTGAAGGTCTGTCACTGGATAGAAGGGATATATGCTCATTAATCCCTGTCAGAATTCTCAGCCCTTAATCTCAGCACACTTCACCTTTGGAAACAGGAACCACCACCAAACTCCCTAATGCTTAGGCAATGGTCACAACACAGATACCTGTATAAACTCTACAAACACTACTTCAGCTACTCCATGTAACAGCTCACATACAGAAGATACACTGCTATTATACAGCATCACAATTATATATTGTGATACATGACAGGCACCAGAGCCTACCCTTGTCAAGACACTGACATGACAAGCCTAAGCAGGTACTTCATTCCACCCCTTGCCCCAACTTAACAAAAGGAGTGTTTTCAAACTCAGACCCATTCCAGTTGGAAGAGATCCAAGAAGCTCTCTGGTTCAACCTCCTACTCCAATCAGGAACAGCCATCAGATTAGATCAGCTTACTCAAGGCTTTATCCAATTGGGTTCTCAAAATTTCGAGGGATGGAGGCTACACCTCTGTGGGCATCCTATTCCACTGCTTGGCCAAAGATTCACTCTACATCAAGTTGCAGCCTTTGTTGCTTTTTTGTTTCAATTCATGGCTATTTCCTTTCAGCCTCCCATTATGCATGGCTGTGGAGCATCTGGCACCAGCTTCTTGTTCACTTCCCACAAGTACTGAAGGGCTGCTGTGGCTGACATCCTGAGAGAACTGGCTGATGTCATTGAGAGGTTGCTCTCATGATCTTTGACAGATTGGAGCTCAGCTACAGCTTGGTCAGCCTCACTTCAGTCCCTTGGAAAAATCACAAAGCAAGTTCTCTTGGAAGCTATTTCCAGGCACGTGAAGGAGAAGGTGACTGAGAATAGCCAACATGACTATAATTGCAACCTGATTACCTTTGGTGATGAAATGACTAGGTCTGTGGATCCAAAGCTTCAGATGTTACCTACCTGAGATTTAGCAGGACTTTTGATAAGGTCTTCTGTTTTTCATTCTGTATTCTTTCTGCTGTCCCCAGAGTGCAAACATAGCTGTGCCCATCCCTCAACACAGTTACGTGTCATCAGTATCAGGATGCCCCTGTCCTTACAGACCTACATCTCTTTGACTCCTCCAACTGTCAAAGTTGTGTTCCCTAAAATCCCAACTACCTGTTGGTAGTTCAGCTGAAGTCTGAAGCCTGAATAAGCTAGAATCCAGGTTCTGTACTCTGTTACTAGCCCGTCTCACTACACTCTGGGTCTTGAACTCCAGTATTCCAAGCCAAGGCTGCTAATGATTACCACATCCTCAACTTTCCCCTTTTATGAGAAACAGATTCAGGAAAGCATCATGACACATCTAAACACCTACATAAAGATGTTGAGCCAAACATCATCAAGGGGTGTTTCTTACAATCATGATCTCCAATAGTAACAGATTTCCTATTACCAGCATAAAACTCCTGTAAACTTTTTCATGGCCTTAAGACAATACTACCAAGCAGTATTTAGCCCAAAAGTCAAGTAGTAGTAAGAAATAGTAAGAAATTTCCCATTACCAGCATAAAAACTAGCCCAGAACTAGCCCAAGGTTAATGAAAAATAAGCACCTTCAAGAAGCTTCATAGAATTAAACGTAGACCCGTTTTTTGTTAACTACCCCGTAACGCCACTAAAGGTAGCAGTGGAAGCTCATATAAGATCACCTGAACATCATAGATCTTCAGAGACTAACAGAACAAACATTTGTAGTCTGTTTCTCTCAGACATAGCTACAGCCTATTTAACTCTATGAAGAGGCCAGAGGCAAGAAAACCACCCCTTGGCACCATGACTAACATCACCACAGTCTCCGGGGCAGCCTGCTACAACGCAACGAGGGAAAGGAGCATCTCACTGCCCTCCGGCTAGGCCGGACACACCTTTCCATCTCGGGGATCTCCCGCCGGGCAGGTGAGAGGAAGGAATTTCGGGAATGCCCTCACAGGCTCCCGCGGTGGGATCAAAGCGTTGCCGTGCCGTCCCGCCCTTTCCCCATCCACAGGCAGCGCCTCCCTTCCC